>NC_090647.1:171013132-171185632 GCF_040937935.1 Hyperolius riggenbachi | reverse complement strand
AGTTCTTTTTTTAACTAATTTTTACTATCCCTAAACCTAACCCTTTTCCGACTTGAGCCCTCCCTACATAGATTCCTAACCCTAACTGACCCCGATGCCACCCCTGCAGCTAAAAATGAACATTATTGGGGCTGCAGGTGTCTAAATTACTTCCTATGAGCTGTTACAGACGCAATAAATTTTTGTGCCTCTAACGACAATTAACATTGAGGCCTATGTGGCACTTTTTACCAAAGCGCCACTAAGCACCCAAATTACTTGCTTTGACCAGTGCTACCTTGTGGTAAAAGACAGTGTAGTGATAGGAGGCGCCCAGAAAAAGGATAAGTGTGCATCTAGGCACTGTATTCGACCTGAGGAAGCGGCTTATGCCGTGAAACGCGTTGTCATTTTTTTTAAAAAAAGTGTCCAATAAATTTTCTTTTATTTCAACTAAGGTCTACTAAATTTTTAAGGTACGAACTTATTTTTTTTATTGTTGACTACATAGAGCTATTTATACTTCAAGCTAATAACCATTACAACATTGGAACTACTTGGGTGCCTCCCATCACTACGCAGTCCATTTACTCTGGTCCTTTAAGGAGCTGCAACCTTCACCCAACATATAAAAGGCCAAGTGGGGACTGCATTTCCCCACCTGCTTTTGAAGAGTGGTTGCCTCTGGTTGCAACCCAACCTTGTAAGTATAACTTTGTCACTTAAAATATATGTACCTCATGAATCAACGATAATACACCAGATTGGGCTCCTGGTATCCCTCTGTTTTTTTTTTTGTCTCCTCTACAAGCAACCTTGTGGTAAGCTATGTAAATGATAAACGGTAACCCATTTGTTATTGAAGAATGATTTTATTACATAATGTGTGTGTGATCTGCAATGGAAAATGGACGTAGACTTAAAGAATACCAGAGCCGAAAAAACCCATCTCTCTGCCCCCGCACCTGAACACACCCCAGAATCTTCTTGTAAGACGCTGGAGTTAGGTTTCCGCGCAGGTGCTGGCTGGGCTGCCTGTGTCCGGGGAGCGCACTGTGCATGTGCAACGTCATACGCATGCGTGGTGCGCTCCCGGCCATGGGCAGCCCGGCTACTGCCTGCGCGGAAGCCCAACTCTGGCGACTTATATGATGATCCTGGGGTCCGTTCATGTAAAATGTGGGAGCAGAGAGGTGAACGGGGGAGTGGTAGGCATCGACACAGTTGACATTTATATGCTTCCTTCCCCCAATGGTGCCTAAAGTCAAACTTATCCACCTCCCAATAGTTGTTTCATCCATTAATAACTTTGTTTTAGTATTTGCAGCATAGTGAGATTGCTCCTAGGGCTCATAGGAGGAGTAGTACCTTCTGGGAGGGAGGGTGTTGCTGAGCTGCCACTCCTCACCCCTCCCAATCGGGAGGCTGACGGGGGCAGGTTACAGAAATCTGTGGGTACATTCAAGTCTTTGAGGGAGACAATGGATTGGGCAGTCACATGACCACATACAAACTTTTTAAACCTGCCACATCTGAATCAAGTATTCCAATAGTTTAATCAAATTTAAGTCAGAGAACCTAGAGTGCATGCTTAGTCTGGGTCTATGGCTAAAGGGGAACTGAAGAGAGAGGTATATGGAGTGTCAAGAACTGGCCCGCGGCACGCCTGCGTATACGGTTCCCGACTGCGGGTTTGACCAGATCAAGCGGGGAGCAGCCTTATTCGAGCTAAAACAAGGCTGGGACCCCTCAGAACACCTCACTGCCACCACTAGCGGTTCGCTAGACACTTCCACTCTGCTGTCGAGTCCTCAGCGCGCAATCCACGTTTTCATATTCGGGTCAGCTTTGCGCTTAGGCCGAGAACGGGAACGCCACGCACCCACACACACACAGTTGCAATCTTACACTGTAGTGAAGCAAAACCACTAACAGTCGTTCCGAACAATACGGTTAGCCACTCGGCTGTCGCTACTCGCACTGGTATTTTCGTATGTTGGGTCAGCTGCGCGCTTTAGGCCAACGTATGACAAACGCCCCAACACACAATGCAATTACAATTTCATATGGTAGTGTTGCTCAAGCATACAATTAGGCATGGATTTATACACAGTTGCACTTCAATCTCTTCTAGGCTATGAGTGTTAGTTTAGTACAGCAGAAGTCAAGCTTATTAAATAATAATTTAATATTCCAGGGAAAAAAGTGGAACAATGCAGAACAGAATATATACAAAAGATTACAAAAAACAAAGTAAAAAGTTACAAAGATAAAAGTTACAAAAATACACGCGGATATTTGCGTAAAAATAAACGGGGAAAAAAAAGAACGTTACCAGCTTAGGTTAGAACGTTGTTTGACGGGAGGACGCCTTTTCGACCAGGAGTCGCGATCATCCCTAGCTATTCGCTACCTCCAAGAGAAGATAGCTGTGCCTGTTCTGGACCCTCTTAAATAGTCTGAAGTGTCCCCTGGGGCATTTAATGTCCAGCCCCCAGGAACTAATGCAATTTCCCCGTTTGTGACATCACCGAACGCTTGTCATAATCTTCCTGTGATAGGCGAACTTCAAAGGGTTCCGGTTTCAGCTTTTTGAAGGTTGCGGATTTCACAGGTAAGATTGTATCCTGAGAACAACAAGTATCCCATTTACACTTACAGATTTCAAAGCAATTCCATTTCCAGCCCACTATTCCGACATAATTCAATTTCCACAGGTAAAAAATGGTATCAAAAGGACCCATTTCCAGTAGGCTGTCATGTACATTTCAAACATTCCTGTGTTAGTCTCCAGACTCTGGTAGTCTTGCTTTGTGTATTGAGACTATGGGCCGTCTCCTGAGTTCAAAAAGCCAGGCAGATAATCCCATTAGCAGGGAACCACTCTCAGAGGAACTGCATTCAGAAACTCAAAGTACTTCATATGGTCAAGACAATCACCCATTTCCTTGCCCCAAGCAACTCAAGGCAGCAGCTCCCTTCTAGCAGACCTACACGGAACACAGGCAGAAAAATGAAAGAATATGTTCCTTTATTATCATTATCAGCACCCCAATATATCACCACATGGAGGCTGCCATGTTTATTTCCTTTTCAGCAATACCAGTTGCCTGGCAGCCCTGCTGATCCTCTGCCTCTAATACTATTAGCCATAGCCCTTGAACAAGCATGCAGCAGATCAGGTGTTTCAGACAGTCAGATCTGACAAGACTAGTTGCATGCTTGTTTCTATTGTTATTCAGATACTACTGCAGAGAAATAGACCAGCAGGGCTGCCAGGCAACTGGTATTGATTAAAAGGAAATAAATATGGCAGCCTCTGTATACCTCTTACTTCAGTTCCCCTTTAAAGAATTAGCTCCTGAGCACAATTATGCATTGCTAAGCTGATTTCAGCAATGCTATCAGTCTACAATACATAGGGACCTGAAAGGGTGCATAGACACTTATACGCTGTGCAGCAGTGTGTTCCAACAATGCAGTGCTGTCTCTTCCAATGTACGTGAATGGGGTCAGCAGCACATTGCAGGCTGCTGTGTGCTTCTGTAATTTTCATGGCCATTTGCTTTGCGCAGCAACTTGAGTGTGCTTAGGCTCTTAGAGGTACAGGATTAGCAAAATAATCAGCAGCCATTTGTATAAAAAATAAAATAAAAAATGCATGTTAGCCTTCATATCAGTCTTGATACATGTTCACCTTAACTCTGGAAGACAATTCATTCTTAATCTTCCAGGTACTAGAAGGTACATGCAGACAGATTGGCAGGCTGTCATTCAGAAATTCAGAATCACATCTGTCTACATCTCCTGGTCTTTTGTACTGTTTTTAATTTCTCTCTTACTAACAGCTCCTAGGCCCAAATGGATGAATGATTGCTGCTGAATTATTTTGAATTTACATAACGCCAGCATCTTCTGTGGTAGGGAGATAGTCTTTTCTGTTCGACATGAAGGGGAAGGGAAATGGATAACTGCACTTTAAGTTCAGAGTTCAATTGCTGTTTAAATTGAAACTTCTGCTCTCTTGTCCATCTCAGTTACTTAAAGTAATAATTTTCCTGTGAAGTAAAAAATGAATTGCGGTGTCCTGTCATATTGCCAAAAGCCAAGACATTTGGTATTATTGAAGGAGACTGATATTCTGGCAGAACCAGTCATTGAGCAACTGTGCCTTAAGGTGCACACAATTTCTGACGCCCATAGGGATTGGTACTTGACCCCTCTTCTCCGCCAACCCCCCGCCCCCCGCGCACCATCTATCACGTGTACAAGGCTTAAAGTGAACCCAAACTGAAATTTGGGTCAAAAAGAAAATACCTAAATAGAGGAAATCCTCTGGAACGTAGAGGCTTCCTGGGTTCTCCTGGCTCCTGCTGCCACTCGCCGGGACCCGCCTTAACAGCAGGGCTGCAACCCTTTTCCTGCATGAATGTTTCCGTGCTACACTCACACAAACATGGCCGCACCTGTGCAGTGGCACAGAGTAGCTCCAACTTACTGCGCAAGCGCGGAAGTACTCCTGCAGTATGACTATGCTCCTGCTTAAAGAGGAGCGCAGCCCTGATATTCCTACTGACTAGCCCTTGTTGGTAATCTTTGGGGGTCCTTGCTTGGCAGTGGGGGACCAGAGGACAATGTGGGAAGCCTCTGTAGGATCCAGAGACTTTCCTCTTCTTAGGTAATTATACACTTTTTAAGTTTACGTGTCCTTTTGCAGCTCAGATCATTTTAGCCTAATGTCTATAGATTTTGCCTCATCACTGACTATATATGGGAGTGGAACACCAGCCTAAGTAGAAGGCTACTTTGAAAATAAATTATTCACTTTAAACCACATCTCTTAACCTCTTGCCGACTGCTCCACGCCAATTGGCGTGAGCAGTGCGGCAGCCCCAGGACTGCTCCACGCCAATTGGCGTGAACGGCTGGGAATGAGCATTTCAGGAGATCGCGCATTGCATATCCACTCTGGTGACAGAGCTCAGCTCTGCCTCCAGTCTCCCAGCGGCAATCGCCGCTCAGAGACTGTTAGACGGCGAAACCGCCATCTAATACCCATGTACAGCGCTGCGATCGAAGGCCCTTGGAGGACACAGGAGCAATCCGCTGTGGTAGGCTGAAGCCTATTACACCCGATCGCTGTGATAGGCTGACGGGGGGAGGGAGAGAGGGTGGGGGGGGGGGAATTAAAATAATTAAAAAATAGCAAGATTGACTTAAATTTTTTTTTTACAAAAAATAAACACACTTGGGGGCGATCTGACCTCCACCAATAGAGAGCTCTGTTGGTGGGGAGAAAGGGGGGTGGGGGGGGGGGGGAAGATCACTTGAGCTGTGTGGCCCTGCAGCAGGGCCTCAAAGCTGCAGTGGCCTATTTAGTGAAAAAAGGCCTGGTCGCTAGGGGGGTTTAACACTGCGGTCCTTACGTGGTTAATGACTGCATTCTAAACAACGTTATGTGGATTAATTTTAGGTTAGTGCAGTGACCGGAAAACTTAGCTCTCCAGCTGTTAAGGAACTACAAGTCCCACAATGCATTTGTCTTTATTAATCATGACTGTGGCTGTCAGACTCTTGCAATTAATTGTGGGACTTGTAGTTCCTTAACGGCTGGAGAGCCAAGTTTTGGAATCACTGTGTGAATGTGTTAATGTCATGCCAGTCTGTCTACAGAAAAAAGTTCTAGATTGTTTGTAGTTTAAGAGCAAGTACAGCATATAATGCTATGCAGCTATGTACTGTATATAAAATGTACTGTATATAAAACCTCCTCCGGTGACACAAGAACCTGAGCGAGGACGGGTTTCCATCACTGGCTATTACTATGTTTGCTGGTGTTGCAGCTCTTGAAAGTATCACTTATATATTGACTTTTACTCAAGACTTCATCTCCACATACTACACCATAAGGGGCTCCCACTGTTTTTTTTTTTCCCCCGGTCTCCACTGGAAGGTCTGTGGATCCTCTGGAATACAACACAACCATGTACTGTAGATATTCTTGAATCTGCTGTATAGCAAAATGTGACCAAACCATAATTAATGCATCACTTGCTAGCCTTTCTTCAAGCCACCAGACATTTGCAGGCTTGTGATGTCTACCTACTTTCGTGCTAACTGCCTGGAAAAAAAAGGTGCAGGGTTTGCCTCAAGTAGAACCTTGCTAAAATTAGCGATAGTCTACTACTAAATTTCAATAGTACAATATCCGTAATATTTACAGATATTTTACTATGGCTAAACCTAACCCAACTCTCACACAGAACCCTCCCCTGAGGCCTAACCCTAAGACCCCTCCCGGTGTGCCTAACTCCGCGCCTGTTATGCAATGCTGCAATGTTGTTACCCACAAGCCTTTTTTTCCATCAAGCCTGTCTATAAAAATGGCATCTATTGTCACTAATCGTGCGTCTCCAGGCACCCAAATTTACCTTCAAAGCCGCATATCGCAGCTTTGCAAAAACAGCGATTTGCGGCAAAAAAAAGGTGAAATTGGGCAGCCACCATGCTCCCAAATTTTCTTCTTATGCTGCTAAATGCGGCTTTTATCATAGGCACTTATGGCGGTGCCGTTTTTTCTGTAAGGATTCCTGCAACTTTTCTTTCCTGCTTTGATGAAAAAGGTCAATAAAGAACTCCAGCTAACGTTTGTCATAAATGGCCATATTTATATCTCAACTGCCAGTTAACTTCCCAGTATGTTTATGTCGATATAGGCGGAAACCAGAATGCTTAGAGAAAACCAAGCAGATACTGGGACGGCATCCAAACTCCTTGCAGATAGGGTTCAGAATTGAACTGGGAACCCTAGTTGTGCAATATGAGAATACTGTCCACTATGCCACCACGGCATGGAGTCAGGCAAAAAAAACTCGCCTGAAGTGAGAGGGATAGGGAGGCTGCCATATTTTATTTATTTTTGAACAATGCAAATTGTCTGGTACTGCTGATCTTTTGCCTCTATTAGCCATAGACCCTGAAGAAGCATACAGATCAGATGTTTCTGACAAGATAAGCTGCATGCTTGTTTCAGACGTGTGGTTCGGATACTACTATCATGCTTGATAGATCAGAGGATGCCAGGAAACTGGCATTGTTTTAAAGGAAATAAATACGGCAAAGGAATATGTTGGCGCTTTATAAGTCTATAATAAAATGGCAGCCTCCATATCCCACTCACTTCGGGTGTCCTTTAAATGCAGTTACGCTGTGAAAAGATGCTGTTTTTTTTTTTTCTGATAATTTATGGGTATAATTTAAGGGAAAAAACACAATCAAACAAGTAGTAAACCATGTGAAGCACTTGATGTTATTACTTCTAGCATTGAGCACTATTACTGCTGTATCCCTGTGAAGTGGTTGCAGTGATAATGTGATACATATGTCCATGCAGCTATGCTTGTGAGCTAAGGATGGATATCCAGGATGTTTACCTCAGATGGCTTACTTGTTTGATGAAAAGTATAGCATTCTTAAGCTTCTCACATAAAATCCCAAACCTGCATTTAATACACTCTGAATGTACACATCGATTTTCATGCAAGCACCAGCTTGACAAAGCACGACATGGGATCTTGAGCTGCTCTCAGTGCATCCATTTGGATCATACTTGTGTGGAGACCAATCAGAGGCTCACAGGTGAGCAGTCAAGCTTCACTATTCCCTTGCTCAGCACAGAGCAACAGCTGTAGCCAGAGCTCACTTCTAGGAGCTCCTGTCAATTATGGAAAGCAGGTTGGCGTGTTAGAAGCAGTACCTCAGGCAACAGAGGAGGTGGAAAGTCCTTGCCTTCTCAGCCAGTTAACAAGGCCTCTCCCTTGTTCTGTGCAGATCGATTTGCAGCTTCTTTCACATTAACATGTTTCAAACCTCTCTGAGGAATATGGAGGCTGCTTATTCGATTTTCAGTTCTATTATTTTAGTGAGCACAAGACAGATACACTCCTCATTCGTAGATGGGGAAATAATTATTAGCTTGGAATGTTTATAGCATTCCATGTAAATGTTTGTGCTTGCTGTATATCCCAGTAGGTAGCCTGTTGTATAGTAACCATTCCACCAAGTTCTTCCTGTACAACCTGCAGCTGTGAAATTCTACATTTACTTTGTGAGTCAATTGAAAAGGCAGCCTAGCTCGTCTGACAATTCTAGTGATTATGCTTTTAGATCAAGCAATACTTCAGCAGTCCTTTGCTTTATGCCTGGAACCCACTACAAAGCGCTATCACAATCGTTAGCAATTTGTGATAGCTTTTTGCAAGCGATTTTTGGGAGCGTTTTCCCTGCTCCTATACAATCAATTAGAATGAAAACACTCCCAAAATGTTGCATGTCCTGCGATTGCGATTTCCTTAAAGAGAACCCGAGGTGGGTTCTAAGAATGCTAATTGCAGACAGTGGCTGGGTCTGCATATACTGCCCAGCCTCTGTTGCTATACCAATCCCCCCACAGGCCCTCCTGCGCTCTGCTTGACCCCCATAAATCATACGCCGAGCTGTCAACACGCAGCGTGTCGCAGCTGTCTGTTTACCTCTGGATCTGTCACTCTCGGGGCCCCCCCCCACCTCCTCCATAGCTCCGGTCTCCGCCGGCGTCCCCTCCAAACCTCGGGTTCTCTTTAATCGCAGTTGCTCTAGTGGAATCTGTCCCATCCATTTACATTGGCAAAGCGATTAGGGAAATAACTAGCGATTGAAAGCGATCTCTAAACGCTAAAAAAAAACTTAAGTGGGTTCCAAGCATGAGGCTAGTTCTGCGCTGGGGTGCACTCTGTGAAACGGGGACACAACGGAGGGGAAAAGCTGCATTGTGCGTTAAGCAAACAATGAAGCATTCAGTATGTGACAAATCTGCTTTATCACAACTCTAAATGTGCTCGTTGTCATGTACCAAACCGCATGCATTACATTATTTCAATGGATGTTGTCACACTACATTGCACTGCTATTGTGCTGATGTGAACGTACCAATACAGTAGAATTGCACCATGTTTCCCATCTGATTAAACTGTCCAACACAATGCAACGTATCTGTGTGAATGTAACCTAAAAGAAACCTGTAGCTGATCCTCTGCCTCAAAATACTGGACCGTTAACCCTGAAAGGATTGTCAGGTGGTCTGACTGAAGTCTGGCTTCATTGGCTGGATAATTTGTACAAGAGAACTGGTACAAGGTTTATAATAAGCAGCACAGCCTTCATGTTTTTCCCATTACTTATGTAATGTAATATCTGAAGTAGTGATATGTGACTGCTGCAGACAGCTCTATCTTTGTCCTAGACCAGTGTTTCTCAACATTTTATTGGTATGTACCCCCTTTAAAACCTGTGTACTCACCAAGTACTCCCAAGCATAGTAACCATTATGACAAGTACCCCTTAACAAATATATATTGAATCGTAGTGCATGATAATGGTTCTAAACAACTTCCAAGAATTTACTATTGCTGTACCACATGTTGAGAACCTAGGTCCTAGACCTTCTTGTTAGGGGGCTGCATTACAGCATCCCTTGACATGCCTCCTGCTTTAGCAGTGAAATGGTTAATGACCTGCTCCTTTGCCTGGAGTACAGCTTCCCTTCACAGAGCAAGAAGACATTCCGGGCAGGCACTCTGCAATGGTGCTCTGATCTCTGCTTTGAATCCAAAATTAAAATGTTATGTATTTTTTTTATTTTAATGTACATTTCTTGTCGAGGGTTTTTAGATTTCTATTTAGAAATCTGCCTAAATGTATTTCTGTTCTGATGGATTGATTTAAAGTGGACCTATCATTAAAATACATGCTACACAAGAATGAAAGTGATCCGTTGAGTATAACTGTATTAGTGGTGACAAGTATCAGGCTCTTCTATGTAAATATTACTTCACATGAACCTCCCTATGTGACTCACAGCCAGTAGTATAGCATGCTTCCCGGCCACCTGGAGCCTTGTACATGTCTCTTAGTATTACTGTAATAAGGATTTGTAGAAAGCCAGCGTCCTCAGCAGCTCTGTACAGCAGGCAGTACACAGTTGTGTAAACAATAACAGGAATACAGAGAACGCTGTACAGTTTGTAATCTCTGCATAAATGTATTCATCTTTCCTTCCCACTTTACAGTTCAGGTAGCCTTGTCTCGTAGTGCAATAAATGGACATGTGGTGCTTTCTGCTGTCACACTGACCTTATTCATTCCATTGAATGTGACAGCACACAGGAATGCATGCAACGGTGCATCCTTGTATTAGGGTGCCTAAAGGCTCATTCACACTATGTGCTGCGCTGTCAGTTTTGATGCAACGCACATAGGCTATCTTTCGTAAAGCATTTCCGCATGCGCCTCTTTCCGCATGAAAAACTGACACTACCGAGCAGAGTGATAAATCACCGCCTTGTGCGGTGATTTTTGTAAAAAATGTTACAAAATTTTAATTCATAAAGAATTACGCAAGCGGTATGAGGACGGGAAATACCGCTCCCTCTTTGTGGCGATAACAGTCTAAAGTTAATGGAGACACCTCCCAGGCAGCTGCAGTAGAGCGGAACACGGGGAAATGTATCAACTCGGCAGCTTCCTGTGTCTCCGCAAGCCTAGTTCGGGGAATCTCCGCAGTGCTATCGCACCTGAACACTTTTTTATGAATGCCCACCCAGAAGTCTAAAATACCGGCAGCGATGTTTTCCTGAACTGATTCTCCATACTGACAGCTCGTTAATGAATGATAGCCATAGTGTACGATCCACATGGCAACATGAAAGTCCATAGACTTTCATGTTACTATTCACATTACAGGTGTACGTCCCCATGCGTTAAGATGTAACGCTTCTGGGGACATAAAACCGCACGACGCACACGTTTCATGACGGGTACGGCTGCCGGCGTCTGCGCTGTAGCGTTCCGACGTGCATACGCTTGTGATGGCAACACAAGCACAAAATCATATTCGTGCTTGCGTTGTGTAGTGTGAATGTGCCCTTAGTGTTAGGGCGCGTTCAGACTATGTGCGCTGCCCTGTGCATTTTGGCAGCGCGCATAGTGTGCGACGCGGTAGAACGGTAGAAGGGCGTAAACAGCCCTTCTACTGTTCCCACCATATGCTCTGCGCAGCAGCGTGATGCACTGCATGCATTTAAGGGAATCGCAGTGCAGATCCCATTCACTGTAGTGAATGGGATCTGTAGCGCAGATGGTGTGCGATCATACACGTTGCGTTCTGATCGCACAGCCATCTGCGCTAAATGTGAAAGAGGCCTAATTGCCAGTGTTTGCTTCCTGTGCAGTCTGATTGTGTAGTACAGAATGGGCCCGATCGAAGGCTGGATTTACAGTGGTCTGTTTGCTTAATGCACGCGTTATGACTGAACTGCAGTGGAGTCTGGACATAGGCCTATAGAATTGTATGGGCAGTGTGTTACATGTAGTGAGTTCCTGGTAGCATGTTTAATATGAAGAGCAACACGTATTAGGTAGTGATTTTTTTTTTCTTTTTTCTAATAACAAAAGTCAGCTGGATAATTTGTAGCCTGTATACAGATACTGGAGTCAGTAAGGCAAGTCATGTCCTTCTCTGTTCAGTTAGGTCGTGCTTTTCTCTCCATGCTGTGACGATAAAGCTCATTTTCCTAATGCAGGCTCAGGGCTCAAACCCACTAGCAGCCTTTTTCTAAGCGCTAGTGATTTGAAAAAGCTCTTGCTAATGCAATGCTATGGGGGATTTTTATAAAATCACATCCCTCTAGTGGGATCATATCCATAGCATTACATTAGCAAGAGCTTTTTAAATCACAAAGCCCCCAGAAAAGTGCTCCTAGTGGGTTCCAGGCCTCAGTACTGATATCTGCTGTGGAAGGTCTTGGGTAACTAAACGGGTACTTGCTGCTGATGAGCCTACATTAGGATAACGGGCTTTGATCTCACAGCACGAAGAGGAGAGAAAACAGCTAGAACAGCTTAACCTTCGAGAAGGATGTCGCTTTCCTGTTACTGATGCCAGGATCTGTATGTGCTATATATTATCCTACCCAGCCAACCTTTGTAAGCAAAAACAGGTACTTATCCGTTAGCCGGGCGCATCCGGCAGGTGGCGCTGTTGTTGCGAATTCCAATCATAATTACTTCACGTAACAAAACTGTGAATGTAAACGGCGCAGGTGGCGCTAATTGCATTCCTAGTTAAGGTAGCAATATGTATATTAAAAAAGTGAGATTAAATGACAAATAAGCCGCGGCAATGTAACAGATCAAGCCGCCGGCTTGGTGTCTCGCTCTACTCCCCCCTTGCCCTCTCTCGTATAGAACACTGGCAGTCCTAGGAGGGGGGGGGGAGGGGACTCGTGTCCTCCCCCCCCCCCCCCCCCCCCCCGAGTCGTTCGTCGCAATAAAACAAGCCGGATTCCCTGCCGCGACGAACGACTCTGGGGGGACACGCATGTCCCCCCCCCCCCCCCCGGGGCTCTATACGAGAGAGGGCAAGGGGGGAGTAGAGCGAGACACGAAGCCGGCGGCTTGATCTGTTACATTGCCGCGGCTTATTTGTCATTTAATCTCACTTTTTAAATATACATATTGTTACCTTAACTAGGAATGCAATTAGCGCCACCTTTACATTCACAGTTTGTTACGTGAAGTAATTATGATTGGAATTAGCAACAGTGCCACCTGCCGAATGCGCCCGGCTAACGGATAAGTACCCAAAAACTCTACATAATATGTGTTGGTTTTTCTATTAGGAACATGCTACTAGGGTAATCCCAGTAGCCTAAATTTCGCTATAGTCTGCCTTTAGGCTGCTTACACACAGGGACGTTACAGGCGCACGTTAGTGCGCCTGTAACGCTTCCCAAACGCACAGCAATGTAACTCAAGTGGGCTGTTCACACAGCCCACGTTGCGTTACATGTAACGCTGTACGTTGCCCGGAAAGTGCAGCATGCTACGGCGTTACAGCGGCTATAGCCGCGTTAGACTGTTTACACATGCGCAGTAGGGGGCGGAGAGGAGGTGGGGAGAGCCAGCTACAGTAGCCGCGCACATGGCTACTTAATATTCACTGCACTGGCGGCCGCTGATTGGCCGGCGGGACCACGTGATGCGGAGTGTCTCGCTCCGCGTCACGTGGTCCCGCCGGCCAATCAGCGCCACTCTGGGAGACTTTATCGGAATAGAGCCGCCTAACGCGGCTCACTCTACCGTCGGCTCTTGCAGCACCATACGTTGTTAGGTGCACGTTATGCGACCTTAACGTGGCACCTAACGCAACGTCTTGGTGTGCAAGTAGCCTTAATGGAGAGAGAGACAGCATGACCCATATGCAATTACCTTTTTCTCCTGAGTTTTTTCCTAGGTGATATTTTCACACTTGTTAAAATGCCTTTTTAAACCACCAGCGAGCAACAAAAATACTCATAATTTGATAATACCTAGTTTTAGCACTTTGCAATGGAAAAAGTACCAAAAAGTAGTAAGAAAAGTAATATCACAATTTAAGTATTTTTTTTTGGCTTGCTGGTGGTTTAAAAGGCATTTTATAGACAAGTTTGAAAATATCACCTGAGAAAATTCAGGAGAGAAAGTTAATTTCATGTAGCCCGTGGCCCATATGCAATTCACTTTTTCTCCTGAATTATCTCCTAGGTGATATTTTCACACCTTGCTATAAGGACAGTTTCCACTACTGCGGAAATTGGGCCGCATCCACAGTTCCCCTGCAAGCAAATTGTGCAGGGAACCTCTGCCATAATGCTGCCGCCGTCCAAATCGCTTGCCTTAGCGATGTGGCCGACATTGCAGCATTTTTTCATGCGGGAGGCAGCGAATCCCATAGCTGTGCTATGCAGACCAGGAAGTGCCGCTGCGCGTCTCACAGCCACGCGTGGCAGGTAGTGGGAACAAGCCCTTAAATGCATTTTATAACCACCAGCAAGAAAGAAAATACTCTGAATAATTCTGATAGTACTTTTTCACCAACTTTTAGGTACTTTTTCAATTGTAAAATGCTTAAAGGGACTCCGAGCTCATAAAAAAAATGAGTTGTACTCACCTGGGGCTTTCTCCAGCCCAGTGCTGGTCGGGAGGTCCCACGACGGCGTCCTGGCTCTTCTCCTTCTCCCCGCTCTGGAATGGCTGACAGGCCGCAGCCCGGGCGACACTCAGCAGAGTTTCGGGCTGCTCCTTCCGCGTATGACGCGGATTACGTCACACGCCGGCCGGCGTGGCAGTACGGCGCATGCACGCTTTATTCGCGCATGCGCAGTACTTTCACGCCGGCCGCCGTGATGACGCGAGGCGGCCGGCGTGTGACGTAATCCGCGTCATACGCGGAAGGAGCAGCCCGACACTCGGGCGAGTGTCGCCCGGGCTGCGGCCTGTCAGCCATTCCGGAGCGGGGAGAAGAAGAGCCAGGACGCCATCGTGGGACCTCCCGACCAGCACTGGGCTGGAGAAAGCCCCAGGTGAGTACAACTTTCATTTTTTTTTTATGAGCTCGGAGTCACTTTAAAATGCATTTTAAAGAGAATATGAAAATTATCTCCTAGGAGATAACTCAGGAGAAAAGTTAATTGCATATGGGCCATATGCATTATTGCAAATTGGTGAAAATGGAACTTGAAGCAGTTGTGGGGAGTGTCTAATTGCTTTCAGTGTAGCAATGCATTGAATAATTTCACAGCTTCAAAAACCCGGTCGTTGAAGCTTAGCCTTACAGGGTTCATAATCCCCTTATTCGGCAAGTGATTGATCACTTTCTAGTCAGTGATTGATTGGTGCACTACTCAGTCAGACGTCAGCAGAGTTGTGATTGAGAATTGATTGCTGCCACTGCCTGGCATTGTATTACACGATGCAGTGCAGTGCTGTGCAGCTGTCAAAACACCCACTTCTGAAAAATGTATAACCTGACATTAGTCAGATGTTTTATTGTTTCAGATATATTTGTGCCAATAGGATCTGCTAGAAATGTCAGCCTGTATATAGTTACCTTTAGGCTTTAACGTGAGAGAAACACATTGTAATATTACAAAGCAGTCAGTGTGTGTAGGAAATATGCCCGTTTCCACGCACAGTTTGAAGCTGTTTTCAAATCGTTCTTATTTCAATGCACAGACGTTTCACTGGAAAGAACTGCTATGTGGTTTTCTGTTAAATTTTGAAAATACTCCTTTCTACCATTAGATGGCACTAGAGTCCATTTGTCTATGCTGTAACTGCAGAGAGAACAGTTTGTGACTACAATACAGATATCTCTGAAGGGGTACAAATAGAGAGGAGGAAACATTGTTTATGCATTTTTGATGTGGACTTTAATTCTTTGCTTAAAATAAGATAGTTGGTTTGTGTCTTTGTCGTGCCATAAATCTCACAAAATTGAAACCATTCACATTGTTCTCTTGTCAAATTCCCTCTTATGCTGGGCATACACGGCTCGTTTTATATTATCAATCGAGCTGCTGATGGCTCGATTGATAATATTCAACCTGTCCGACCAGCCTTGTATGCCCAGCATTATGCCTAGTACACACCATACCATTTTCTGTAAGATTTTCTGTTACATTTACCTGCCAGATAGATAATTTCCAACATGTTGGAAATGATCTATCTAACCATCTATCTGCCTAGCAATTAGGCATTGTTCTGCTCAGCAGGAGATAACCGGAAGACTATGCACCAGAGATAATGACCAGTCTCTACCAGTACCTTACAGAAAATAATCTAATTACAGAAAATCTAACAGAAAATTGTATGGTGTGTACTAGGCATTAAAGTACACCTGAACTGATATGGTGGCTGCAATATTTATTTCCTTTTAAACAATATCAGTTGCCCAGTGGTCCTGTTGATCACTGCTGAATAGTGTCTGAATCACACACCTGAAGTTAGCATGCAACTAATCCAGTCAAACTTCAGTCAGAAGCACCTGATCTGTATGCTTGTTCAGGGTCTATGGCTAAGTGGTAGTACAGTGCTCAGTTATATTGCATAATTATTCTGCATGTCAACTTACTGCCCATACAATTCTATGGGCCTGTTCATAGTACTGCGTTGTAACTTGTCGTGTTATTCTAACTCTCTGCATGCAGGCTTTGTATTAAAGTCTGTGTCCAGTCTCCATCGCAGTTCACACTCATAACGCACGTGTTCTGCAACTGAACACTGTGAACCTAGCCTAAGAGTATTAGAGACAAAGCCTCAGCAGGACAGCCAGGCATTCTGCATTGTTAAACACTTTCCTATCCCATTCCTGTGTCAGACATTTTCGCAATAGCACCAGTGTAGGACATCATCTTATTGTGATCTAAGTGTAGCTATTACAATACTTTTTAATCATCGCTGGCCTCCTCAGCTGCCACCCCCCCCTTCTCCAATGCCATTTAGCTGCATTTCTGCAGATCATGGAGGTGGCGCTGCTGTATCTGCTCCAGAATGGCGGCCATTGCTGGATCTGCTCCGGAATGGCGACCAGCTTAAGTAGATCAAAGTGTTGGACAAAGTCCGACACTTTGATCCTCTGTAACAACACTGAGCGCCTTTTTATAATGAAATCAGGCGGTCGTTCTTGCAAGGGGGCGGGGCTAAATCAATGCTGCCATTGATGCCCCCCACCACTGGTAAACTGCACAGAGCCTTTAAAGCTTTGGTCCCAATCCTTTTTGCAGCATCAGCCGTGCCCCCTAGTGGGGGCAACATGAGTGGTCGGGAAAAGGGATGTAAACGGTCAAAAAGGAAATAAATGTCAGCTTCTGTATCACTTTACTTAGTTGAACTCAGTATAACCATCCTCCCAGTGACTAGCTATCTGAACAGCACAAATTAGTATTAGACCGCAATTCATGGGAAGGATTTAAAGCTGACCTAAACCAAAAAACAAGCATTGATTCATTCATTCCATTTCTGTTATCGTGTTAACTGGGAGCTTGTTTGGACACAACTGATGAATGGTTGTACACAATATGTAGTGTGGGATCCCTGTTGGAGAAAAATGATTTTAGTCCGTGAAGCATTGCTCATCCTTTGCCAAGCTTTTTGTAGAAGTGTTTAGGCATGCCTGGTACTCATTTGGAGCTGCTTATGTAATGCACTGCAGTGTTTTGCAGGGTGAAACAAGTGAAAGTGCTTAGTTCCTCCTTGAAAAATACTGCACACCTCAGGGCCCGTTTCCACTTGTGCGGTGCAAATTAGTCACGGAAAACGCAAAACGAATTTGCACCCAGATGCGAATTTTACGGCAAAATTTACTGCAAATTCGCAGGCGTTTTCGCATATGTTAGTAAGTATGCGAATTTAACCATGTCAGTGCCTGTGTTTTTACATCGATTTTATGCGAAAACGCCCGCAAATTCACGGTAAAATTTGCATACGAAACCGCATGCAAATTTCCTATTTAATGCATTTTATGCGAACCGCATAGCAGCATGCGAATTCTGCAGAGTCTACCATGCAGATTTTTTTTCTGCACAGAAAAACGCTCAAATCCTGACAAGTGGAAACAGGCCCATCCACTTGTATTGTCTATGCGAATCTGCATGCAGGAAACACATTCAGATTCACTCTAGTGGAAACGGGCCCTCGGGCTAAGAGCACACTTGGCTCTGCAGAAAACCATGTGTTTTCTGCAGTGTGCGTTTTGTATTTTTGGTTGTTTTTGTATGAGTTTGCAGTTATTTATTTATTTTCAATAGTTTTCATTTTTGAATGGAGTAAAATGCAATATCATATTCATTTAAGAAAACCTTGTTAAAACGTACCTCCTCTACGTCTTAATTGAAATACATTATGTGCGTCTTACATGTAGTTTTTGTGAAATATACAATAATACAATACAATAACATTTGTAAAGCGCTTTTCTCCCATAGGACTCAAAGCGCATAGCTGTGTCTCAGATTAATACAGGGTTTCAGGCTGGGTTGTGTTACAGAGGAGATAGTCAGATGTTCATGAATGCCAGACTGAAAAGGTAGGTTTTCAGTTTAGACTTAAATGCTTCCAGGGATTGGGCTGTCCTGATTGGGTGTGGCAGGGAGTTCCAAAGTGTAGGGGCAGCATGACAAAAGGCTCTGTCTCCAAAGGTTTTGAGGTGGACTCTGGGGGTGACCAAGGTGTTACGTCCTTTTGATCTAAGATTGTGGGGGGTGTGATGTAGTTGCAACAAGTCCTTCAGGTATCCAGGGCCCAGATTGTGCAAGGATTTGAATGTCAGTAAGCCAATCTTAAACAGAATTCTCAATTTTATCGGTAGCCAGTGGAGTGAGCTCAGGGTTGGTGTTATGTGGCAATGGCGGGGTTGGCCCGTTAACAGCCTTGCGGCGGCATTCTGTACTAATTGCAGGCGGCGTAAGGGCTTGTTTCCACTGTTGCGACGCGATTTCGGCCGCATTCCGACGCTTGTAAAAACGCATGCGGATGCGTTTCCACATGCGTTTTTACCCGCGATTTCGCGTGCGATTTCGCATGGCAGGGTGCCATGCGAAATTAACCATGACACTGCCAGGGCAAAATAAAATTGAAAAAGGTGCGAAATCGCGGGTAAAAACGCATGTAACAAACGCATGCGTTTTTACTATTAAATACATTAGCGGCGATTCGCATGCATTCCACTCGCAGGCGAATTCGTTGGCTCTTTTGTGCGTTTTTTTACCGCTGAAAAAAACGCACCTCAGCAACGCTACAGTGGAAACAGGCCCATCCACTTGTATTACATGTGCGAATCCGCATGCATTGGACGCATGCGGATTCGCGATAGTGGGAACGAGCCCTAAGTCTTTCTTATGCAGGCCTGTGTAGAGGACGTTGCAGTAGTCTAACCTTGATGTGACGAAGGCATGAACTAGGGTTGGAAGATCCTCTGAAGGAATTAGGTGTTTAATCCTTGCAATATTCCTTAGGTGAAAGTCATGCGTTTTTAAAAATACACATTGTAAAATGCAGATATGCATGTTTTATGCTCTCCATAGACTTTCATTGTGGGTAAAAATGCATGCATTTTCCACAACACTAGCGAGTTGGAAAAAATTGTTTCAGATGCAGAAAAAAGCAAATTGCTTTGAGGGGCTTTTTTTTTTTTTTTATGCCAGTTATGAATTGAGGACCCAGTGTTTTCTCCAGAATTTTTTTTTCTAGCTGGGTGGCATGAAAAAATAGCCGGTTGGGGCAAGATGAGAGAATGCAGGCCTGGTGCTTCTGTGCGCAACTCTGCTTACAGCATAGGAGGTGAGCTGATAACAGCCGGGGGGTCACCAAAACTAGCCGGGTGAAGCACCCGGCTAAAAGAGCCTGGGGAGAAAACTGGGACCTATGTGAATACTGTGTGGGCCAAAATCTTTCAATATATGGAAATTCACTTGTGTTTACTTCTTTGCAGCAAAACACATGCGATTTTATACAAGGGTACTTCCAGCCTCAGACGTGCACTTTCCTTCCCTGTTTAATGCAGTAATCATTATTGTAAACTAGTGCTGGTAAAGGAGGGGCTGTTTTACAAGGAGCTTATTAGATAAAATGCATGGATGAGAATTGTGAGATGGCTTCACCAACTTGTGTACTAAAGTTGTTACTTTTGGCTGTACAGTAACACAACTGTGGAGTTCTTTGGAAGATGGCAAAAGTCTTGAGTTGAAGATAACTCCTGATGTATTTACCTTAAAGTGAAAAAAAAGTGTAAATGTTCCATTTCACAGATGGTAGTCCTAATAAAAGTATTTTTCTGCTGTAAGAATAAAGCTCACTGTGTAGTTGAACCCCAGTTGAGCTATCATGCAACCTGATAATTGAATATAATTTAATCTAGATTCTAATGCATTACAGAAGTGTTATTTTATTTGAGCTGTAATATGTTTAAACAAATTAATTTATTGTAAATATGGGTAACTATTGTCAGCTGTAGGATCAATTCCACTTGGCTCATGAAATACATTTATTTAGTGTATTAATATATTTTGAGTTTCCTAGCAATGTTGATTGGCTGACTCAGTTTGCCAACATAGTCCTAATTGTCAGGTTAATTTGGTAGCTTGATTCAGATTCTTTAAACACGCTGGGGGGGGGGGGGGGGTTCTGTTGGCGTGCATTAAGGCTGGGGTGTAATGTGTATCCAGCATACATTTTCTTAGACTCCTTTCTCATGTTTTGTCTAGAGAGGTCCACACTAGCATTAAGCCATGTACGGATCAATCATAGTGTATTTTATTGATTGAATTTACATGAGAAATACTTTTTTTTGCATCAATTAGACGTTGATAAGGTGGCATATCTGCTTAAATTTTCAAATGGAAAAAAAAATCAAGTGTATGGTCTGCTTAATGCCACTCTTAGAATAAGGTGTATTTAATTAGAACCTGAAATTATTTTCTCAAAATGATTATTTTTGTGCACTGTAGACAGAGTATACTGGAAAGGGCAGTGGGATACATAAACTGGATCCCCCCCCCTTTTTTTGTATGTGTCCCCCTCCTATTTTTTACCCTTCCCCATCCCTATGTCTGACTCGAGAGCTTGTAATTCTGTTCATCAACATTATCATTCTCGCCAACCAGTGGAATGGCTGTCTTGCTTGGCCACTTTTGTTCTCCCCACTCAATCTATAGAACAGAACATGTTGTTTGGTAGAGACATGAGAAGCATATCTGTATATCAGTACAGCACTCATTCTAAAACTGGCATAAGTGTGAAGAGGCACCCAGGATAGATAAAACTTTATTAAAAGCAAGATAAAATAGAAAAGTGGAGGTGGCTTACCTCTCCAATGACACTAACGAGATAGGTTAAAGTTGATTTTTTATTATGGACAACCAATGCGTTTCGTGGGTACAAGCCCACTTCCTCAGGTCAATAAATGTGCCGCTGTGTAGCCAAAAGACTTGAAGCACCTCTCATTCTAAAACAGCTACATTTAACTATAAATGTAGCCATACATCAGATGACTTGGCACCTGATTGACCCATCTAATTCGATTATTATAATCAAATCAGATGAAAATCTGTGCTGCCAAGAGCATGCCCAATTGACAATGCGACCAGTTTCGGCATGTATCTATAGGACATTCTGCAAGATGTGGGGCCGACATGCTTGATCGGGTGAAATGTTTTGGGAATCTGCCTAGTGATGTCAACCTAGTGATGCCGCATCCGATGCCTCCTTTGCTATCCCTACTAATGTAAAATTTGCACCCAAACCACCACCCCCACCTCCCCTGTGCTTGGTGCAATATACAATACCTGTCTGCCGCTGGCTCATGGCTGCCTTCATTCACACACCCCACGCGATTGGTTTAATTTAGCTGCATGTGTAACGTCAAACACGTGTGTATACGCCGGAATCCACGTGGGACGAGTGTACGCGGGGGGAGCCATGGGTGGACACAGGTGAAGTATACTGCATTGAACACGGGGAGGTGGGGGAGCGGCATGGCACAGGAGGAAACTGATGCAGTATCACACGGCTGATTCTCAAGAGATTTCATGCTGAAATTGTTAAGGAATTGGCTTGTGGTGTATTGGCAGGCAACCGATCTCTCCGATCAAATTCAATCTTATGGTACAATTTTCTCCAATTTTTTTTTTTTTTTTCGATTAGATCATTTTGTTTGATCACTCCATTAGATTGAATATAATGATTTTTTCCAACATGTCCGATCGGATTTTTATTGAAAAAAAAAAAACCTGGATGATAGTCTTTACTCTTGATCGAAAAAGATTTAAAAATTTTTTTTTTCATTTGATTTAATCGTTTTGATGAATAAATGGGAAAATTGAACATTTTTATTGTACCGTGTATGGGCACATTAGAGAGATCGGTCTCTTGGTCAATCTGCCCATACATCATCTGATGTATAGGCACCTTAAAGGCATACTGTAGGGGGGTCGGGGAAAAATGAGCTGAACTTACCCGGGGCTTCTAATGGTCCCCCGCAGACATCCTGTGCCCGCGCAGCTGCTCACCGATGCTCCGGCCCCGCCTCCGGTTCACTTCTGGAATTTCTGACTTTAAAGTCTGAAAACCACTGCGCCTGCGTTGCCGTGTCCTCGATCCCGCTGATGTCATCAAGAGCGCACAGCGCAGGCCCAGTATGGTCTGTGTCTGCGCAGTACACTCCTGGTGACATCAGCGGGAGCGAGGACACGGCAACGCAGGCGCAGTGGTTTTCTGACTTTAAAGCCTGAAATTCCAGAAGTGAACTGGAGGCGGGGCCGGAGCATCGGTGACTGGCTGTACAGACACAGGATGTCTGCGGGGGACCATTAGAAGCCCCGGGTAAGTTCAGCTCATTTTCCCCCGACCCCCCTACAGTATCCCTTTAAGGACTCTCTAAAGCTTGCATGTAGCTGTTTTTTTTCTGTTTTTTGTTTTATTCCTGTGGAACCCGAAGTGAAAATAACTTGATGATATAAACAATTGTAAATATCCTCCTACTCCTGAAAATTACGAGAGGGATGTAGGCTGCTATTTTTTATTACCTTTTAAGCAATGCAGATTGCCTGGCTGTCCTGCTGAACCTCTACCTCTTAAACTTAAATCACAGACCTTGAATGCAGATCTGGAGCACTGATTGTATTAGCCATATAGTTGTTACGGGTGGGTAATTGATTTTATTGCAGACAAAGAGATCAGCAGAACTGCCGTGCCAAGCAACTGGTATTGTTTGAAAGGAAATAACTATAGCAGTCTCATATGAATGATAGTCTCTCGCATAGTCTGTGTCCCAGAGCTAAAATATGGGATCTATCGCTCTTTTTCATATATCTGCACTCAGAAAAGGCTGTTCTCGAGCAGGCAAAATGCCTGGCCCTGTTGATGTTGGCATCAGTGGTTGGTACGGAGGTAATGGACAGCAGCAGAGTAGCCCAGCACTAGAGGGGGTTAATGAGTTTTTTTTTTTTTTATCTATGTAATACCTTATGGGTGAAGATTGCTTTAGTACATCTTGATGCCAACTGGAGAGAACCTGTCATATGTTGTACTTGCATACCTGAAGGGTTAACTCTTAGGTATAAAAAGAAGAAAAGGAGCACAGCTTAGTTATTTGTATGCCTAGCACTGTACATAGGCATGTCTGTCTCATTAGGTCACATGTCACCTAAGTTGCACTTTAAATTAATTTCCTGTTTCCTAAAAATTTGCCTGAATCTGAATTCTATCACCTTTACAAAATAGGACCCTGGAATCTCACTTTTTTTTTCTTTCAAATTGTGCAAAGTTTTACAGTCTAATAGCTACAGATTTCATAGTTGACTTTCTGTACTGGATCAGAGATACTCATGTTTGGTAGAGAGGCTCTTTGCTTAGCATAAAGGCTCGTCATTTGCAATGAGTTGTTACAGTTGGCAAAACCCCCAATAAGGTCAAACTTTCATATATGCTCTTTGTTTTTCTTTTTATCGCTGTTGATCTCAACAAATGCACTCATTAAGGCAACACATAAACCTGAATGGAGAAAGGTGATGTTAGCATGTGTTAAATATTTATGAACATTACTTATGGAAAATTTAGTTTTATAAAATATATTTTGAAGTAAGCCTGAACTATGTGCATGTTGTAATAAAGGTAAATAGAATTTTCCTGTAGTCTCATAATATTTTCAATTTAAGGCTTAAATAAAAACTCTAAAGTATAAATAGCAGCCGTATCAGTGTGAAATAAAAATTCTGATTCATTAACATTTCACATGGAGAAATAAAGACCTTTGGAACTTTTCAACACTATCCTTTTTTCTGGAATAGACCAAAAGTAGGGATAATAAAAATTGCACCCTGCAGGAAGAAAACACAGAGACAACAGGAGCCCAAATGGTGCAGTATGTCACAGTACCAGAAGCATGTAAAATATGCGAATGTATTATACTCACAAAGGTGGGTTGCAGAAGGGCAACCGACCACTAGAAGCAGGTGGAGATGTATAACCCCGACTCCACTCGGGTGACCAGACAGAGCTGGTGATGGTCGCACTCTTGATAAAAAGCAAACCGCAAATGACCTAAACTGGTCAAAGAGGGTTGATCCCCCTCCAAAAGGAGGGTGAAGGCACAAGGTAAAGGGGGAAGAGGCGCCCAGAGCAGATAAAATATGTTAAAAACAAATAAAATGAAAAAAAGTGAGATGGCTTACCTCAATGAAGACAAATTCACGTATTAATAGAGTTTTATTGCATTGGCAATGCCTTTCGTGAGTGCATACCCACTTCCTCAGGCCAAATAGCAGTGCCTAATAGTTCTTGTAGCCACAAATAAGGCGCCTTATTTGTGGCTACAAGCACTATTAGTCACTGCTATTTGGCCTGAGGAAATGGGTATGCACCCACGAAACGCGTTGCCAGTGCAATAAAATTCTATTAATACGTGAATTTGTCTTCATTGAGGTAGGCCACCTCACTTTTTTTCATTTTATTTGTTTTTAACGTATTTTATCTGCTCTGGGCGCCTCTTCCCCCTTTACCTTTTTTCTGGAATGTTGGTTCAGGCAGGTTGAAATGTTTGCGCTGTTAACTTTTTTAAGGAGAGCTGCCACTGCAGTTGGACTACTCTGGCTGCACAGATAGAGAACAGTGCGCCTCAGGGGTCCGTTGGGGGCGTTGGTGATGTAAAAAATCTAGTTCATAATGGCTACGCTGGCTGATTGTCATCTTGAGCCTAGGGTCTCAACATTTTGGTACATGTTGTACCCCAGAAGATGCTTAAGCAAGGTCCAGGGGGTACGTGAATTTATCATAATTGATTTTATAAATATTAACTTTTTTTTATTGTAAATTTTTAAAAGGGTATATTCAAACGAATACAAATTTTAAAGATCATAAATGGGTTCAATGACAGTATCAAACGAAAAACAGAATGCTGCCATGTCTACACAGAACAGCAACTGTGTACATAAGGAGATGTATATAATAAAGTATCATGACTATGTGAATCCATTGGTATGGCATTAATCAAAAAAGCTGCCGGCGAAGCCAACAAATGTCAAATGACTGGACTCAAAAAGCCATATTGTGAAACTTGGGTACAGTTGTAACACTATACTGTACTGGAACCACAATTAGAAACTATTAACAATTAAAACAGTGTTCAGTTAGCTATGTATTAACAAGAAACTGCTGAGAAGGGCTGCATTACGTTGTAGAGAAGCCCCCCCCCCCTTTACACGTTAAGGAAAAGGGCACATCTTGATACACAGCCTAACTCAACATATATCTTGCTACCTAATCTGGCCAGGGAGGTATTGTGTCCTAATCTGGCCAGTGAGGTATTGTGTAAAGTGAGGCACTTTTGTTATGCAGCCTGGTTCTAATGATGAATTCTAAAGTTGCATATTTTTCACATTGCGTTGAAGGAATGATAGTGAAGGACGCTTGGGGGACTTTTTATTAAGGATCTAGCTGCTGCTAGGATATGAAAAATGAATGGCCTATATTGTGGGATAATGGAGGTTTTTAAATCCTAGGTTTAGAATGGCTAAAGAGGGGTGAATGGAAACTGGATAGGGGGTAGTTTGTTTTAACATAATTTATTCTAAAAATGTTAAACAACGGGACACTCCCAGAGAATATAGAGCAAGGTACCAGTCAAACTGCAATTGCGCCAACATAAAGGTATATGTTTGAAATCAAAACTAGTTTTTTTTTTCTCGGTGTCGTATACCATTTTAAAAGTAGTTTTTGTTCAAACTCTTAATGTGGGAGACCTGTAGACAATTTAGAAGATTGGCTCATGGATTGTTGGACTTGGTTGAGTGATAATGGAATTTGACAATCATAGGGCAATGTTTTTTAACCAGGGCTTTGTGGTCTGAGTTGAGGAGCCAAAGCAATTTTTAGGTACCTGGAGTCTACTTACCAATCCAAGGAGGGTGATTGTGTTAGAAGAGTGGGTTGGCATTGGCAATACACAAATATTAGAGAGCACGAAAATGGTGACACTTTTCGAAGATGTACAACATGTTTTTCTTTTAGAGGGGTCGAGAGCTGTGGCAAAAGCTAGTATATAGGTTTTAGGCTACTTTCCCACCAAGACGTTGCGTTTTAGGGGATGTTATGGTCGCATAACGTGCCCGTAAAGGCCAGGGCTGTGGAGTGGGTACAAAAATCTTCCGACTCCGACTCCTCAGTTTCTGAAACCACGACTCCGACTCCAACTCAGACTCCAGGTACCCAAAATTGCTCAGACTCCGACTCCTCGACTCCGACTCCTTAGTCTAATACTCAACAGGGCTGTGGATTTTGTACAAAAATCATGCGACTCTGACTCCTGACTCTGACTCCTCAGTTTCTGAAACCACGACTCCGACTCCGGGTTCCCAAAATTGCCCCGGCTCCGACTCCTAGACTCTGACTCCAACTCCACAGCCCTGCGTAACGCAACGTATGGTGGTGTTGAAGTTGGGCGTCAGATTGAGCTGCTTTATGCAGCTCTCAAAGCAGCCGCTCCAGGTTAGTGATAGGAAGTCTGGATCTTTTTAAGGATTCGGATCATTTGAATTGGATCATTGAAAAGGTCCGGATCTTTGAACCGAATCATTTGAATCATTTTACTAGGAAAGCAGACTGGGTGAAATGACTAACAGGACAGGACTTTCCCTGCACTGTACATTCTGTATGTTCCTGTTTCTTCCAGACAGACATCCTGTGAACCGAATCTTTCATTGTGATGATCCGGATGATTCGACTCACAAAAAAGATCCGGATCAAATGAACGATTCGTATATGATCCGGACAACACTACAGTCTTACCATGAGTCTCCACAGTGCAGTGAATATTAATTAGCCATGTGGCTGGCCGCGGAGGAGGAGTGGAGACCTCCTCCTCCAACATTACTGAGCATGTGCAAACAGTCTAACGTGGCTTAGCCCAGTATAACGTACAGCATGCAGCACTTTGTTTAAACGTGCTGCGTTACTATGTAACGCAACATGTGCACTGTGAACAGCACAATTGATTTTACAGTGCTGTGAGTTAGGCTGCGTTACTGGCTGCTGTAACTTGGGACTTTAACGTCCCACTGTGAAACCAGCCTTAATGAGAATTTCGCCTTCAACCCTCGAAGCCGCAATTCTTTGATCACCCTTGGCTCTCACCAGTCTCCCGTTTCGGGGACCCAATGCCTCAACTGCAATGACTTTACCCATGATAAGTACGGTCCAGATATGGGAGATGGTGTGTAGATTCTTGACTGCGGGATGCCAATGGTGTCTCCACACCCCATAATGGATAAATGCTAAACTCGGGGAATTTCTCACAATCTCTGACCCTTGTGTGTGGGCAGACAGGGGCGTTCTGAAACTCGGGGATATAACAGAGGGACGGGATATTTTACCATTTAATACTGTCAAAGCTCAATATTACCTACCCAATAATACTTTCTTTCGGTATCTCCAGCTTTGCCATGCCTTCCAGACACAATTCGGAACTTGGAACCTCATTCTCCGATCCCATCTCATAGAAAAATTACTAAGTCACTTCAGCTGCACAGGAATTGCCTCCTCAATCTATGATATTCTTATACATGCCGATAAAAAGGTATCACAGAAACCCTAAGGGCCTTTTTCCACTATGGGCGGATTCTAGATACAGAAAATTTATTTCAATAAATGCCTATAGGAAATCAGCATCAGAAAAATCACGTTTTGTGGAAAACAAGCCCATAGGCATTCATTGAAGTCAGTTTTTCTGCATCCAGAATCCTCGTGTAGTGGAAACAGACCCTTACTTCTATGGAAAAATAGATATCCTTGACCTAACTGAAACTGAATGGTTGGAAACCTCATTTCTGCTGCAAACCCACATAGCACTCTAAAATATTTTTATCAAACCTACCGTACACCATATAAATTACTTAAGATGGGGGCTATTGATCATGACAGGTGCTGGAGGTGTAGAGAACATGGTTCCAAATTCTTACATATCTTCTGGTCTTGTCTGGATATCCAGACTTTCTGGAAGGACATACACCACCTACTCACCCAGCTTATGGATGTTTCGATCCCATTAACTCCAAAAGCCTTACTGCTTAATATATTTGAGGATACTACCATATCAGAATATAAATTATTCCTAAGTAGACTATTATTGTTTTATGCCAGATGGCAAATTGCATTGAATTGGAAAATTTCACTAGCACCAACCAAGACAGTTTGTTACATCAGTACATGCAGACCTACCTCTATAAAAAGCGATAAATGAGAACTGAAGGTCTAAGAAACAGTTCTATAATACATGGACCTGCTGGTTATCTACTGTACTTTTTGGACTTATAAGCCTCACTTTTTCTCCCCCAATAGTGGGGGGAAAAGTCACTACGTCTTATATTCCAAATGCAGGGATTTCATGCCAATACGAACCTCCAACCTGCCGCAATGCCTGGAACTCCCTGTACTGTGCCCATGCAGAGGAGGACACAAAGGGGCATAGAGGACACTAGGAGGGCAGAGGCGAACACATGGGGGACACAAGAGGACAGAGGATAACACAGGTACAAAGGGGGCATAATCCACAAAATGCCCCTTCACCATGGATGCACCAGGTTTAGTATATTTTTTTCCCTCCTGGTTTTTATCCTGTTGTGGTCAGGAGCGTCTTAGTCTGAAAAATACGGGTATGTTTAAAATTGATTTTTAATTATAATAATGCATAATTTGTTACTACTTGTGATCTAACTCATACTATTGGGCATGATTGACAAAGCTTTTTCACCGGTGTTCCTCTTTTTTTTTCACCTTATCTATGTTACATTTTTAAGCTTCCAAAGAGCAAAAATATAATTTAATTAAGGCAAGAAAGGTAATGTTGAAATAAAGTTAATCAGGAACAACTTAATTTAAATGATAGTTTGGCTTGTAAATGTGCTAAAAGGTTATTTTTATTAATTAGGTGATAAATAAGTCATGTATGAGCAGCTTTGAGAATAGAGCCCATTGTCTTTTGATCGTTCATTGACTGTGAGCGGAAACAGACTGCTGTATTTGTCATTATACAGCTATCCGATTGAACTGGAGGTGGCAAAATTGTATGACATGGCTGCTTCCAAAACTATACTGTGTCCTGCGTAAATTGTTTTTACTCTGATTTCCTTATTTTGGTTTGCAGGCTGGTAGGATAACTGTGGTGGAACAAACACACAAAATAAATATATACTGTACATATGCTGCTTCAGAGGAGAATAAGCAAATACAGTGTAGGGGAATTTTTGGGAGAATTTAACAGGGAAGTATTAATTTTTCTTTACTCACAGCCGAATGTAAGGCTGGCTAGCCACGCACTTGCCCATTTTCTGCCTTCTGGTGATCTATTGTCCCAACATACAGTATGTCTGCTCAAGGGAGAGGAGAAAGGGTGGAGGTAATATAATATCCTGTGGAAACTTATTTAATAACCTTAGAAATTGTATACATTAAAATGTTGACTGGCGTCTAGTATGTGGCTAGTGGATATCATTATATGCTCTCATACGAAGATGCAATTAAATAATATTGGTGGTTTTACAAGCCCAGTAGGTGTTGAAGCAGCTTTCTGAGTAAATAGTTTCTTTGGGGGAAGAAAACTAATTACAATCCCAGCAGCCATCGTCATGAGTTAGGTGTTTTCATTTGCAGTGATTAACATAGAGCATTGATTGGAAACTGCCAGTTTTCAGCCGGTTTTGTTTCCTGAAGTTGCTCTGAAATTTCTAGCCTCACATGATTAAAAAAAAGATGACACTGCTTGGTTTCCTGTGAAATATGTGCTTTGGAAATCATCTGCAGGCTTGTGCTTTATTCTCTATTAATGTAATTAAATCTGATGGATATGTGAAATGAACAGAGCTGGCACTAAATCTGAATTGAAGTTTCAGCTCTTCAGTAGTCCTACCAAGGAAGCACTTTAATTGTTGGAAGCAAATATTTTGGACACAGATAATGCAATGTTATTAAAATATAATTTCCATCTGCTTTATCTTCCCTTTTGGTGCAATCCAAAATAAACATAAGACAATAATGTCAATTAGCACACCATGTGGAAAGCATAAGTTACATCTTACAGTCTTTTGTCGAGAAAAATTCCAGTTCCTCCATTTCTGTTTAATTAATTTCAGATTAGTGTCGCTGCCAATTATCATTGTGATTACTCACTGAGAGATAATGCTCAATAGGGTGCTCATTTAACTATCCTTGAAGATAAGTGTTACTAATTTCCAAATCCTGTGCACCCAAGATGAAACAGCAACATGGCAGTGAGGAACACGCCTTATCACCTCCGAGTGACATTCTAATAGAAATCTTACAGCCTCTAAATGAATTGTAGATGTGCGCACATTGAACTTGAACTCATAAATTGTTAGACTAGTTGCTTGTTGTCCATTCTGCTTCTATATTATTTATTTGCCATACTGTGAGTATATAGAGTGTCATTGAGATAAATGTGGCACAACTGTTAATCTCCAGGGGGAAGAGCAGTTGTGACAGGTCTTCTAAGCCACCTGATCGATACCATTACATTAAGCTAACTATACACAGGTCTATAGTAGCCCGATCCAGCAAGCAACTGATTAATCCCTGGTTTGAAGTCAAAAGGGGGCAATACTTAAATGTCGCTGAGATTTCAGCTGACGTGAGACTTTATTGAACAGCTGCTCTTATGTTTTTGTAAGGCCTCTGTTTGACATCCAGCACCATGTGTAATCATGCTTTCAATCAATAAACTGTTTGAAATCGTTAGTAAGTTTATCAGTCTAGCTTGCTGAACTCTCTTTGGCAAGTCCGATCAGTGTTATTTGAGGTGTCAGAAAATCAATATCTGGTATGGCTACCCCATGGGAAAGTCTCCACGGGGCTTAGGGTAGGCTTTTTATGCATTGAAGCTTCCAATAAAAATACAGCATATTTTGAAGCAAAAGGAATGATGTATCGTAATTATCCCGCTTGCCAGAGGCCTCCTTACTATGTGAAAAATGCAAGTTGGGTGAGAGTTAATGCAGTCACTACTTTATGAATGAACTTGGCCTGACTTACTAAGGCATCTTAGTCTCTTCTTTTCCACTGAAAAATTGTTGTTGTTTTTTGTCAAATTTTAGCACACTTGATGAGCTGCTTTGTACGACAAATTTTTAGTGTGATTGTTTTTGCGTTTTCATATTTTTGCTAGCAAAAGAAAAGGAATACAAATTGAATAAAATGAAATCTGAAAATTACATAGCACCGTAATTTATTTTTTTGCTCTTTTACTGGCCTGCAGTAGCAGAAAAATGCAACATGCACTGTTTGAGTGGTATTTGGAACTGCACAGTGGTGTGGATAGAGAAATCTACACATCCCAATTTCTTTTGTTCCAGCATCACTGTTGGGATCAGCCAAACACGTGATCCAAAAATCAGAAAACATGCAGTGGAATAGTAAAGACAAAAGAAATACCGAGAGCCCAATATAGTGTAGTATGCAAAACAAGGGGTTGGAAATGAAAAGTATATAATGTATATACTCACAAACGTGGGTTACCTCCTAGGTAACCACTGTATAGGCAGGTGAGGAGATTAGACCTGTCCTCACTCAGGATTAAAAGTCGCTCTCTGTAGATAAGGAAATAAGGGGCAACACCCCTCCACCAGGGGTGGATATTGATAATGTTAGAGTGAACAGAGGCGCCAGCAGGATAAAAGGTTCTAAAAGGCTTAAAATCCCTCAGGAGGTGGTGGTGGACTCGCCTTCCTGAAGCAGACAAGATACCGTCAGTTTTATGACAACAGGTTTATTAATATACTCCAAAACAAACTGTGCAGAGGCGCTATTCGTGACCTTGAGACTATACTGTGTACTCCTATCTGTTTATTGCTTGAGGAAGCGGGAACATACCCGTGAAACGCGTTGCACTGTTTGTTTTGGAGTATATTAATAAACCTGTTGTCATAAAACTGACGGTATCTTGTCTGCTTCGGGAAGGCGAGTCCACCACCACCTCCTGAGGGATTTTAAGCCTTTTAGAACCTTTTATCCTGCTGGCGCCTCTGTTCACTCTTACATTATGCAGTGGAATAGAGCTGTTAAAGGATACTTGAAGTGACATGATGAGATAGACATGGGTATGTACAGTGCCTAGCACACAAATAACTATGCTGTGTTCCTTTATTTCTTTCTCTGTCTGAAAGAGTTAAACATCAGGTATGTAAGTGGCTGACTCAGTCCTGACATCAGACAGGAAGTGACTACAGTGTGACCCTCACTGATACGAAACTCCAACTATAAAACACTTTCATAGCAGAAAATGGCTTCTGAGAGCAAGGAGGAGGTAAAAAGGGGAATTTCTTATCAGTGAGGGTCACACTGTAGTCACTTCCTGTCTGTCAGGATTGAGTCAACCACTTGCATACCTGATGTTTAACTCTTTTCAGACAGATAAATAAATAAAGGAACACAGCATAGTTATTTGTGTGCTAGGCACTGTACATACCCATGTCTATCTCATCATGTCACATGTCACTTCGCGTATCGGTGCCGCGCTTCAGCGCGATCGCACGCGTGCCCCCATTGTGTCCCCCGGTAGACCTGGGATCAGTGAACGGGACCAAGGTTCCCGATCACCGATCCGTCTTCCCAGCAGAAAAAACGAAGTGCTCTAACTAGAGGCTTCAGTCTTTCTGTCCGTAAAAATTTCTGCATCCACCTTGTACTTCCGCTTAGCGAGAAGCACAAGGAGGGAAAAAAAATTAAAGGTGCCATCTTGTGGCCAAATAGTAAAACTACGTATACATATTTTTTACATTACAATTTACACATATAATAACATTAAACATTTACTGTTTATTTCCCACACCAAAATATTACCCAAATAAAATTTTTAAAGGAGAAGCAAAATTAAAATTACATTTTTTTTTCCCAAATAAAATATTGGCGCCATACATTGTGATCGGGACAAAATTTAAATGGTGTCATAACTGAGACGGGCAAATAAAATACATAGGTTTTAATTATGGTAGCGTGGATTAGTTTAAAGCTATAATGGACGAAAAAAATAATGAATTTTTTTCTTATTAATCCTGTTAAAATGCATTTATAAAAAAATAATTCTTAGCAAAATGTACCACCCAAAGAAAGCCTAATTAGTGGCGGAAAAAACAAGATAGATCAATAAATTGTGATAAGTAGTGATAAAGTTATTAGCGAATTAATGGGAGGTGAAAATTGCTCTGATACATAAGGTGAAAAATCCCAGCGGGCTGAAATGGTTAAATGCCAGTGCAAGCCTTCAGCATCGTACAACCCTACAAAGAATGTTGTCCGCAGGGATCTGTACCTGATCCCATGGGCGACAGTTTCATACGAAGTTCATTACGGGTGTGTCACTAGCCTACAGAGTTGGGGCATGGCCAGTTGCTATGCAGGGGGAGGAGTTCCATCGGTGTGGGACATAGTGGAGCTGCACAGAGTGGGCGTGGGGGCGTGGTGATTAAGAGAACAATGCCCTAAGCTAGCGCTCAGGCGAGACAATATGCTGGGCTTACCTCTTTCTTACGCTGTGCATGTTAGATTCTTGGCAGTGGTAGGCCCAACAAATATCAATCTAGGGTTTGTTGAAGGATTTTCAAAACTTCTTGCATTTACTGATGGTTAACACATGGTACAAAACTCTACTGCTTCTTGAAGGCTTTAGTAAACTGAGCCCATTGTCTGAGTGCATCAGATATGTTGACACAGGACAACGCTGATACATATGGAGGTTGCTTCATTTGTTTTAGTGTAAAGCCAGGACAACTTTTTATTGGTGCATTTCTCTGCCTCTGAAATTTGAGGTCTACACCTGAAGGGAGAGGGCAAGAACTTTTTAAAAAAAAACCTGTGAAGGGAAAAAAACCTCTGGTGGATACTTACCTTGGGAGGGGGAAGCCTCTGGATCCTAACGAGGCTTCCTCTGTCATCCTGTGTCCCGGCAACCCAGCGCTGAAGCCCCCCAAACAGTGGTGAGGTAAATATTTACCTGTCGTGACCCTGCGCAGGCGCACTAGCGGCTCTCTGTTCGGGTTAAGGTGGAAATGACCAAACTTGATCATATCGTATCCACTTTACTGGCTGGATGGTGTAATGGCTAAGGGCTCTGCCTCTGACACAGGAGACCAGGGTTTGAATCTCGGCTCTGTCTGTTCAGTAAGCCTGCACCTATTCAGTAGGAGACCTTTGGCAAGTCTCCCTAACGCTGCTACTGCCTATAGAGCGCATCCTAGTGGCTGCTGCTCTGGCGATTTGAGTCCGTCAGGAGAAAAGCGCGATATAAGTGTTTGTGTGTTTGTTTACTGAGCAGGCGTGAGTCATTTGCGCCTGCCCAGTAGAACGGATACAATCTGGTTTGGCTATTTCCACCTTAACCCGAACGGAGAACCGCTAGTGTGCCTGCGCAGGATCACGGTAGGCAAATCTTACTCGTGCAGGCGGGGGAGGGACCCCGGGGCTTCCCCTCCTGAGCCAAGTATCACCTAGAGGGATTTTTTTTGTTCTTGTTGCAGGGTCTCTTTAAGCTAGTCCATCAGATATATTAGTGTATTCTGCATTTCTGATTATTACTTTACATTTGCTTGTACCAATTCTATTTTCTGGCAGTCAGATCACAAATGGGATAATTTGTTTTTTTTAAGCTTGCGTGCACTGTGTTCTACTGATCATTTTATTTGCCAACTTGGGAACATAGATATAAATAAACTGTTGTCGCTTTCCTTATCACTCCGCATTCAAAATGCATGGTTTTCAGGATGGTGTGTCTGGACTTTCATCACAGTTCACTTTAGACAATGGAGACATTTTGAAGCATATCTTTTAATAGTGTTGCTACTTGCTAGCAGTATTGTATGCAAAGTCTCAGGAATAATTGCCTACACTCTACTCTGTTGTGTGAAAACAGAAGTATTTGTATTATAGACAGAACTATCATGGGTCATAAAACTCTAAATCCAAAATGCATTTGTAGATTTTGCAGTAGAAACACTAGGTGAATAGGAAATTTGACTTTAAAGCGTAAAATTGTAATAGTAGTAGAGGCCTTGGAGGCTGGCAATCGTAAAACTGCTTCCAATATATATGACTCATCCCAGTTGATTTTCCCACACAGTAGATTTATTGTCTACGCAGCAAATTCACAAAATGTGTTTCTCATAAAGATTTGCAACAGTTGTCATTGTTGACAAGTGACTCTGTTCATTTAAAGAACCACTAAATCTAAAATACAAGTTATGTTACATAAAAGAGCTGCAAACTGTTCAAAGGTATATAAGTAGAAGGTCCTGATTTCTTGACAGAATGTGAAACATTTTACTTTTAAATTTGCCTATCCAGGGCATGAGATTTGTTTTCTTTATAGCAAAATTACTTTTCTGAGGCTTTATTTTAAATTGATTGGATTACAGGTTACTACTTTTTCTTCCACCTTTTTCTTCTTTCCATGAAAGACTAACCACTGCTTTTAGAGTGGCGTATTTATTAAAGGATACTCCAGGCGAGCAGTTACAGAAAAAGTGTGTGTGTGTGTGTGTTATACAGATGTTTACCGCACCGCCCGTGTGCTAGCACCCCCCTCCCCCTGGCCCCCTTCTGTTGTGAAGTAAAAGGCACCATTTCCAGGACGTCTCAGGACAGCAACCCTGAGACTTGTCTCCCTCCATTTCCAACTGGACAGGATACTAGTTAAAAGAATTAACATAATTGATTAGGCAGGCACACTACATAAGGCAGCATTCCCTTACCCTCATCAGTTGTTTTCCTGTCCAGCAGGATGCTGGTTGTGTGGGGAGAGCTGGCCAACCATGATAAATTTCAGGAGCCGCGGCATACAAGTGTCCCCTATGTCAGCGCTGGTCAGGCGAGCCAGCGCGGGTGCTTGATGTCTGCATCGGCTTCTCCCCCAGTCTGTGTTACACGCCGGAGCTGCTTCCGCTGGAGGACGCGCGCAGGGGGACATGTGATTTCCACATTACGTGACCAAGGAGGAAGTAGAATGCTTTCCATGGCTCGGCATGCATCCCAGCGGACATCTCGCCGCATTTAGCCGCTGATTGAGCTAGTCTGCTCGGTAAGGCGGTGGATTTCTAAGGTAAAGCAAACCTTTTCATTATGTTTGAGCGGAAACCTTCAGGTGACCTATTCAAGGGTTGTGCATCCTGGTCAGTCTTGTGTATGCTGACCATGGAAGCGTCCGCAGGCTCTTGCTCCCAGGGTTCTGAGGAAACAAGCTCCACTCCCTCTCTGGTATGGGTCTTCTGTTATAATGTCTTTATACCAGCTATTATTTGAGGGTTATCAAGCACCCTCCCCTGGTTCCTCAGTTTTAACTTGGTTTCCGTCCTGGAAACACCCAAGAGGAATAGCTGCTGAGTTTATTTCGCCGGATTGGTGGCCTTTTGGCAGCACTGCTCATGCATGAAATCCCTGGGCCACAAGCCATGGCCGGGAGACTGGTGCTGGTGGGGGAGTCCAATATAGGAGAACTAGACAGCATAAGAAATGGTACTGTTCCTGACGTTCTCCCCAATGCTGGAAAGATGGGATCACAGACAAGAGCTTCCAAGCTTGTTCCAGCAGCTGGGATATTCACTCATATAGTTCACATGTGTGTTTTTACCCTCTCTCTTGTTTCCTCTATAATCTAGTAAGCTATTGGAAACTTGCAGGGTAATGATAGTTGCAAGGGGTTATTTGCTTCCCAGTTGATTGGTCAGGCCTGCAGTAAACCTATGCTAGCTGCAGAGACCGACAATCGTTGCAGGGATGTGCACTCACATGGTTGATTTTAGAGTGATGTTTCCCTGGTATAAGTTATACTTTCTCTTGTCCTCTGTGTCCATGCAATCTAGCAGTGGGTGCAAAGCAGGAGGCGAAGGTGAATTGTGGCCATTGCAGCAATAGGCTTCCCCAGGGTTATAATAAGATGATTGATCAAGCCTGAACTGCAGCGATGGTGATTGACAATCTATAGAAATTTTCAGGAAGTGAATCTCTGGGTAGTTTCAAGGAGTTCCTTGTTTCAAACTTGTTCAGATCTATTGTGGATTTGTTTCAGATCGGCATTGCATTTGTCTCAGATCGGCATTGCATTTGTTTTAGATCGGCATTGCATTTGTTTCAGATCGGCATTGCATTTGTTTCAGATCGGCATTGCATTTGTTTCAGATCGGCATTGCATTTGTTTCAGATCGGCATTGCATTTGTTTCAGATCTGCATTGCATTTGTTTCAGATCTGCATTGCATTTGTTTCAGATCTGCATTGCATTTGTCTGATCTGCATTGCTTTTGGTTCAGATCTGCATTACTTTTGGTTCAGATCTGCATAGCATTTGTTCAGATCTGTATTGCATTTGTTTACATCTGCATTGCATTTGTTTCAGATCTGCATTGCATTTGTTTCAGATCTGCATTGCATTTGTTTCAGATCTGCATTGCATTTGTTTCAGATCTGCATTGCATTTGTTTCAGATCTGCATTGCATTTGTTTCAGATCTGCATTGCATTTGTTCAGATCTGTATTGCATTTGTTCAGATCTGTATTGCATTTGTTCAGATCTGTATTGCATTTGTTTCAGATCTGTATTGCATTTGTTTCAGATCTGTATTGCATTTGTTTCTGATCTGCATTACTTTTGGTTCAGATCTGCATTACTTTTGGTTCAGATCTGCATTACTTTTGGTTCAGATCTGCATTACTTTTGGTTCAGATCTGCATAGCATTTGTTCAGATCTGTATTGCATTTGTTCAGATCTGTATTGCATTTGTTCAGATCTGTATTGCATTTGTTCGGATCTATATTGCATTTGTTTCAGATCTGTATTGCATTTGTTTCAGATCTGTATTACATTTGTTCTGATCTGCATAGCATTTGTTTCAGATCTGCTTTGCACTTGTTTCTCTGTATTGCATTGGTTCAGATCTGTATTGCATTTGTTTCAGATCTGCTTTGCATTGTTCTGATCTGCATTGCATTTGTTTAGATCTGTATTGCTTTTGTTTCAGATCTGCATTGCACTTGTTTCAGATCGGTATTGTATTGGTTCAGATCTGTATTGCATTTGGTTCAGATCTGCATTGCATTTGTTTCAGATCTGCATAGCATTTGTTTCAGATCTGCATAGCATTTGTTTCAGATCTGCATTGCACTTGTTTCAGATCGGTATTGTATTGGTTCAGATCGGTATTGCATTGGTTCAGATCGGTATTGCATTGGTTCAGATCGGTATTGCATTGGTTCAAATCGGTATTGCATTGGTTCAGATCGGTATTGCATTGGTTCAGATCGGTATTGCATTGGTTCAGATCTGTATTGCATTGGTTCAGATCTGTATTGCATTGGTTCAGATCTGTATTGCATTGGTTCAGATCTGTATTGCATTGGTTCAGATCTGTATTGCATTGGTTCAGATCTGTATTGCATTGGTTCAGATCTGTATTGCATTTGTTTCAGATCTCCATTGCATTTGTTTCAGATCTGCATTGCATTTGTTTCAGATCTGCATTACTTTTGTTTCTAATCTATATTGCGTTTGTTTCCGATCTGCATTACTTTGGTTTCTGATTTGCATTGCATTTGTTTCAGATCTGCATTGCATTTGTTTCAGATCTGCATTGCATTTGTTTCAGATCTGCATTGCATTGGTTTCAGATCTGCATTGCATTGGTTTCAGATTTGCATTGGTTTCAGATCTGTTTGGCATTTGTTTTGAATTTGGTTTGATTTGTCAAGCCTGCACTTAAACCTTTACTGGCTGTAGAGATTGACAATTTTTCTGTGAGATACACTCTTAGTATTTAGAGTGTTATTCCCCCTGTATGTTTTATCCCCTCTCTGTATTCTGGCAAAGGGGAATGTAAAGCAGAGGGTCTCAAGGTTCTGGAATCTTAAACTATGTGGACAGTAGATTTTTCCAGTATTATAAGTAATTGTTGAATCTGCACAAAAGGCAGTGCTCAGTTGTGTGGCAGATTTATTCAGCATGGTAATTCACTGCCCATATAAATCTATGGGTCTGTGCACAGTGCGCGGTTGTACCTGATCGCATTATTCTAAAAGCGGCATGCAGATTTGTAAAAAGGCCATGTCTGGTCTCCAGTGCAGTTCACACTCATAATGTTGCGTTACTATGCTTGCATTATAAGCTTATCCACTGTGATCCTAGCCTAGAGCTATCATAGCTGTGGGTGTTGTCTTCCACTTAAAGAGGAACTCCCAGTGAAAATTCTTCATTTTTACAATAATTATGTATAAATTTAGTCAGTGTTTGCCCATTTTAAAAGCTTCCCTCTCTTTTATTTACATTCTGACATTTATCAGATGGTGACGTTTTTACTGTTGGCAGGTGATGTAGCTTGAAGTACATGCTGCTTGTTCTGGCAGTTGTAAACAGCTGTAAACCGCTATTTCCCACAATGCAACGAGGTTCACAGACAGGAAACTGCCAGGAAAATGGTCCTCACAGTCTACTGTGGGAGGTGCTTCACCACAATATTAGACATACAGAGCCCCCTGATGAGGATCCATTTGTGAAAAGGAATAGATTTCTCATGTAAAAGTGGGTATCAGCTACTGATTGGGGATGAAGTTCAATTCTTGGTCACGGTTTCTCTTTAAAGGAGAAACTGTTAGGAAGCTGTTAAAAAGGATTCCAAGAATGGCAAGTTGGATAAGACTAAGCTGTCAAACCTGATAAGCATGCAGCGTCTGAAGCGGTGTCTAAATCTAGGAAATGTGCAGTGACCGTATGCCTGATTCTGCAGAACACCTGTGTCAATTAGGCACTGAAAAGGTAGTGAAAGATGAATCCCCTACATAGCTTAAAGATTTGATGGGATGGTTGAGATCAGAGATGTCCTTTGCTATTAAAGAAATTGAAGAATCTGCTTTCATACTTTCTAATTCAGATGTTACACCGACATTTACCCCCTCTACTTCTGATGCACTTATTGCTGGTCCTTCTAAATGCTCCTAACAGACCTCCTCAAGAGGTAGAGAGTCAAGGTTGATTCAGATAAATTTGACGTCTGAAGGGAGAGTGGATATCTATTATTGGAAGAGTTACCACAGGGCGAAGTAGACGCATCTGAGGGTAAAAGGCGTTAAGTCTCAGAAATTCGCCTTTCCACAGAATTTATGAATGAGTTATTTGAAGCTATGCATAGGGCTATGGGCATTACCAAGGAACAAGAAGACCTATTACTATTGTTAGGATGTACAAACGTTTATCTGACCTAAGATTGTATCTAAATTTCATAGATCTCAAGAGATCTTTTTACCATCTTTTTGCAGTAATTCATCAAATCGAAAGGAAGAAAGGTTGCACTGTCTAGGTGTTAAGAAGGTGTCTAATTGAATGAATATCTTCAGAGATCCAAGAATTGGAGGAAGTCCAATGCTTTGTTGGTTCTCTTTGCCGGAAAGCAGCCATCTAAAGAAACCTATTGCAAGATGGATCAGACAAGCTATTGCTTTATCTTACTTGCACCAGGGCAAGCAGTTATCAGGACTAGCGAAAGGTCATTCAACCAGAGCGGTTTCTACTTCCTGGGCAGAGAGAGCAGGGGCTACTATTAATAAGTCTGTGAAGCTGCAACCTGGTCAAGCCACAATACCTTTCTTAAGCATTATAGACTTGATTTAACCTCTAACTCTGACTTATGTTTTGGTAGAAGAGTTTTGCAGGCTGTAATCCCTCCCTAATTATGTCTTGTTTATCCTCTCAGGGTTGCTGTCCTGAGACGTCCTGGAAAGACAAACTTACTTGCGGTAAGGTCTTTTCCAGGAGTCGGAAGGACAGCACCCTTACTACCCACCCTGATGTATTGTTAATAAAAATTATTTGAAGCATCATTCTGTGTGGTCTTTTTTATTACTGATGAGGGTAAGGGAATGCTGCCTTATGTAGTGTGCCTGCCTAATCAATTATGTTAATTCTTTTAACTAGTATCCTGTCCAGTTGGAAATGGAGGGAGACAAGTCTCAGGGTTGCTGTCCTTCCGACTCCTGGAAAAGACCTTACCGCAAGTAAGTTTGTCTTTCAATACCTCGGTTGGCGGCCTTTGACCTGGACATAAAACTATGCTCCGTATACACAGTATGTCAGGTCAGCAGACTTATAACAAACGAGTAGGGTGCACGGTCACAAGGCTGCACCCTGACATACTGTGCATGCGCAGTGTAATATGTACAGGTCAAACGCCGCTGACCATGGTAACTGAACAGAGCCTTTTACTGCACAGTGGAGGGGGGTGCTGGAAAACAGGAGGCGTGGTAAGCATCTGCACACCTCCCTGCAGACACAGCATCATTTTTTCTATAACCGCTCGCCTTGGGTATCTTTTAAGGGGTAATCAGATTTATTTTTGGTTGCAATGAGTACTTTTTATCGTTGTACTGCTCTTAACCACTTGCCGACCGCCCACTGCACAGGGGCGGCCGGAAAAGTGGATCCCGCAAGGACCGCCGCATGCACAGAGGTGGCGGTCCTTGTACGGGCATGGGCGGAGCGATCGCGTCATCCGTGACGCGATCCTCCGCCGGGGATCGATGGCCGGGGATTTAGCCTCCAGCTCGTCGGCCACTTAACAGCGCCGGCGGGCGGAGGAATACACATATCCGCCGATCATTGCGTATAATAGGCTTTGTAATGTATACAAAGCCTATTATACAGGCTGCCTCCTGCCCTGGTGGTCCCAGTGTCCAAGGGACCACCAGGGCAGGCTGCAGCCACCCTAGTCTGCACCCAAGCACACTGATTTCTCCCCCCTGCCCCCTAAACGCCCACAGCACCCCTCAGACCCCCCCCCCCCTGCCCACCCCCCAGACCCCTGTTTGCACCCAATCACCCCCCTAATCACCCATCAATCACTCCCTGTCACTATCTGTCGACACTATTTTTTTTTTATTCCCTAAACTGCCCCCTGCTCCCTCCTGATCACCTCCCCCCCCCCCGTGTACTGTATGCCTCCATCCCCCCTGTAATAACCCACTGATCACCTGTCAATCACCCATCAATCACCCCCTGTCACTGCCACCCATCAATCACCCCCTGTCACTGCCACCCATCAATCAGCCCCTAACCTGCCCCTTGCGGGCAATCTGATCACCCACCCACACCAATAGATCGCCCGCAGATCCGACGTCAGATCACCTCCCAAGTGCAGTGTTTACATCTGATCTCTACCCTAAACACCCACTAATTACCCATCAATCACCCCCTATCACCACCTGTCACAGTTACCCATCAGATCAGACCCTAATCTGCCCCTTGCGGGCACCCAATCACCCGCCTACACGCTCAGATTGCCCTCAGACCCCCCCTTATCAATTCGCTAGTGCATTACTTACATCTGTTCTTCCCTGTAATAACCCACTGATCACCTGTCAATCACCCATCAATCGCCCCCTGTCACTGCCACCCATCAATCAGCCCCTAACCTGCCCCTTGCGGGCAATCTGATCACCCACCCACACCAATAGATCGCCCGCAGATCCGACGTCAGATCACCTCCCAAGTGCAGTGTTTACATCTGTTCTCTACCCTAAACACCCACTAATTACCCATCAATCACCCCCTGTCACTGCTACCCATCAGGTTAGACCCCTATCTGCCCCTAGGGCACTCAATCACCCGCCCACACCCTCAGAACGCCCTCAGACCCCAGCCCTGATCACCTCGCCATTGCATTGCATTGCTTGCATCTATTCCCCCCTCTAATCACACCTTGAGACACCCATCAATCACCTCCTGTCACCCCCTAGCACACCTACCCATCAGATCAGGCCCTAATTTGCCCCGTGTGGGCTCCTGATCACTCGGCCAAACCCTCAGATCCCCCTCAGACCCCCTTCCGATCACCTCCCCAGTGCATTGATTGCATCTATTTTCCCCTCTAACCACCCCCTGAGACACCCATCAATCACCTCCTGTCACCCCCCTAGCACTCCTATCCATCAGATCAGGCCCAATACAACCTGTCATCTAAAAGGCCACCCTGCTTATGACCGGTTCCACAAAATACGCCCCCTCATAGACCACCTGTCATCAAAATTTGCAGATGCTTATACCCCTGAACAGTCATTTTGAGACATTTGGTTTCCAGATTACTCACGGTGTTGGGCCCGTAAAATGCCAGGGCGTTATAGGAACCCCACAAGTGACCCCATTTTAGAAAAGACACCCCAAAGTATTCTGTTAGGTGTATGACAAGTTCATAGATTTTATTTTTTTTCAAAAGTTAGCGGAAATAGATTTTTGTTTGTTTTTTTCCACAAAGTGTCATTTTTCACTAACTTGTGACAAAAAATAAAATCTTCTATGAACTCACCATACACCTAATGAAATAACCTTGGGCTGTCTTCTTTATAAAATGGGGTCACTTGTGGGGTTCCTATACTGCCCTGGCATTTTCGGGGCCCTAAACCGTGAGGAGTAGTCTAGAAAACAAATGCCTCAAAATGACCTGTGAATAGGACGTTGGGCCCCTTAGTGCACCTAGGCTGCAAAAAAGTGTCACACATGTGGTATCGCCGTACTCAGGAGACGTAGTATAATGTGTTTGAGGGTGTATTTTTACACGTACCCATGCTGGGTGGGAGAAATCTCTCTGTAAATGGACAATTGTGTGTAAATAAAATCAAACAATTGTCATTTACAGAGATATTTCTCCCACCCAGCATGGGTATGTGTAAAAATACACCACAAAACACATTATACTACTTCTCCGGAGTATGGCGGTACCACGTGTGGCACTTTTTTACACCCTAAGTGCGCTAAGGGGCCCAAAGTCCAATGAGTGCCTTTAGGATTTCACAGGTCATTTTGCGACATTTGGTTTCAAGACTATTCCTCACGGTTTAGGGCCCCTAAAATGCCAGGGCAGTATAGGAACCCCACAAATGACCCCATTCTAGAAAGAAGACACCCAAAGGTATTCCGTTAGGAGTATGGTGAGTTCATAGAAGATTTTATTTTTTGTCACAAGTTAGCGGAAAATGACACTTTGTTAAAAAAAAAAATTAAAATCAATTTCCGCTAACTTGTGAAAAAAATAAAATCTTCTATGAACTCACCATACTCCTAACGGAATACCTTTGGGTGTCTTCTTTCTAGAATGGGGTCATTTGTGGGGTTCCTATACTGCCCTGGCATTTTAGGGGCCCTAAACCGTGAGGAATAGTCTTGAAACCAAATGTCGCAAAATGACCTGTGAAATCCTAAAGGTACTCATTGGACTTTCGGCCCCTTAGCGCAGTTAGGATGCAAAAAAGTGCCACACGTGGTATCGCCGTACTCAGGAGAAGTAGTATACTGTGTTTTGGGGTATATTTTTACACATATCCATGCTGAGTGGGAGAAATATCTCTGCAAATGGACAATTGTGTGTAAATAAAATCAAACAATTGTCATTTGCAGAGATATTACTCCCACCCAGCATGGGTATGTGTAAAAATACACCCCAAAACACATTATACTACTTCTCCTGAGTACGGCAATACCACATCTGTGGCACTTTTTTGCAGCCTAACTGTGCTAAGGGGCCCAAAGTCCAATGAGCACCTTTAGGCTTTACAGGGGTGCTTACAATTAGCACCCCCCAAAATGCCAGAACAGTAAAAACACCCCACAAATAACCCCATTTTGGAAAGTAGACACTTCAAGGTATTCAGGGGCATGGTGAGTCCGTGGCAGAGTTCATTTTTTTTGTCGCAAGTTAGCAGAAATGGAAACTTTTTTTTTTTCTTTTTTGTCACAAAGTGTCATTTTCCGCTAACTTGTGACAAAAAATAAAATCTTCTATGAACTCACCATGCCTCTCAGTGAATACTTTGGGATGTCTTCTTTCCAAAATGGGGTCGTTCGGGGGGTATTTATACTATCCTGGAATTCTAGCCCCTCATGAAACATGAGAGGTGGTCAGAAAAGTCATAGATGCTTCAAAATGGGAAAATTTACTTTTTGCACCATAGTTTGTAAACGCTATAACTTCTACCCAAACCAATCAATATAGGCTGAATGGGTTTTTGTCCACATTTTTCGTGCTGCATGTATACAGAAATTTTACTTTATTTGAACAATCTCAGCACAGAAAGTTAAAAAAATCATTTTTTTGATATTCATGTCTTTTTTGATGAATATGATAAAAAGTAAAAATCGCAGCAGCAATCAAATAGCACCAAAAGAAAGATTTATTAGTGACAAGAAAAGGAGCCAAAATTCATTTAGGTGATAGGTTGTATGAGCGAGCAATAAACCGTGAAAGCTGCAGTGGTCTGAATGGAAAAAAAGGGTCTTGTCCTTAAGGGGGGTAAAGCCTACGATCCTCAAGTGGTTAAAGTCTACATGAGATAACCATAGGTAAAGTCAGGTCCATAATTATTGGGACATTGACACATTTCTAACATTTTTGGCTCTATACACAACCACAATGGATTTGAAATGAAACAAACATGATGTGCTTTAACTGCAGACTGTCGGCTTTATTACAAAAGTTTGCATATGTGTCTCCCACTAATTAAAGGAGCAAAAGTAATGGGACAGAATGATCATAAATCAAACTTTCACTTTTTAATACTTAGTTGCAAATCCTTTGCGGTCAATTACAGCCTGAAGTCTGGAACACATAGACATCACCAGACGATGGGTTTCATCCCTGGTGATGCTCTGCCAGGCCTTTACTGCAACTGTCTTCAGTTCCTGCTTGTTCTTGGGGCATTTTCCCTTCAGTTTTGTCTTCAGCAAGTGAAATGCATGCTCATTCGGATTCAGGTAAGGGGATTGACTTGGCCATTGTATAACATTCTACTTCTTTCCCTTCAAAAACTATTTGGTTGCTTTTGCAGTATGATTTGGGTCATTGTCCATCTGCACTGTGCAGTGCCTTCTAATGGGTTCTAAAGCATTTGACTGAATATGAGCAAGTAATATTGCCCGCAACACTTATGAATTCACTCTGCTGCTTTTGTTAGCAGTCAAATTAATAAATACAAGAGAACCAGTTCCATTGGCAACCATACATGCCCATGACATGACAGTACCACCATGCTTCACTGATGAGCTGGTATGCTTAGGATCATGAGCAGTTACTTTCCTTCTCCATACTCTTCTCATCACCCTGGTACAAGTTGATCTTGGTCTCATCTGTCCATAGGATGCTGTTGCAGAACTGGGAAGGCTTTTTTAGATGTCTTTTGACAAATCTTCCTGTTTTAGAGGCTCACCAATGGTTTACATCTTGTGGTAAACCCTCTGTATTGAGTCTGGTAAAGTCTTCTCTTGATTGTTGACTTTGACACACATACATACACCTCCTGGAGAGTGCTCTTGATCTGGCCAACTGTTGTGAAGGGCGTTTTCTTCACCAAGGAAACATTTCTTCGGTCATCCACCACAGTTGGTTTGTGTGGTCTTTTGCGTGGTCTTCCGTGTCTTTTGGTGTTGCTGAGCTCACTGTGCGCTCCTCCTTTTTAAGAATGTTTTGGCCATGCATAATATTTTTTTGTTCTATCTCTCTGGGTTTGTTTCTTTTTTTTTTTTTTTCAGCCTAATGATGGCTTGCTTCAGTGATAGTAACAGCTTTTTGGATCTCATCTTGAGAGTTGACAGCAACAGATTCCATATGCAAGTAGCACACTTGAAATGAACTCTGGACCTTTTATCTGAAAATTGTAATTGTGATAATGCAGGAATCACACACCCCTGGCCATGGAACAGATGAGAAGCCAATTGCCCCATTACTTTTGCTCCCTTAATAAGTGGAAGTCAATTGCTCCCTTATCAAGTACAAGGGGCATATGCAAACTGTTATAATTCCTACACTATTTTGGAGGTAAATGCCCTCAAATTAAAGATGACAGTCTGCAGTTAAAGCACATTGTTTGTTTCATTTCAAATACATTGCGATTGTGTATAGAGCCAAAAATTGTGTTGATGTCCCAATATTTATGGACCTGACTGAACGTGTAGTACTTTCTAAGAAACTGTCGGAAGTCCCTTTCTGTTTTCTGGTACAGCAAGAGTTAAAGGGAACCTAAACTGAGGGATATGTGGATGTTTTCCTTTTAAATAATACCAGTTGCTTGGCAGTCCTGCTGATCTATTTGCTGCAGTAGTGGCTGAAGCACGCACCTGAAACAAGCATGCAGCTAATCCAGTCTGACTGCTCCAGTCAGAGAACCTGATCTGCATCCTTGTTCAGGGGCTGTGGCTGAAAGTATTAGAGACACTGGATCAGCAGAAGAGTCAGGCAACTGGTATTTAAAAGGAAAAATACATGTCCTTCTCAGTTTAGATACCCTTCGAAAGAAAACCAAACAAAAAAATTGTAATTATATATGCAAACAAGCTTTTTTTTTATTTTATTTTAAACCAGAGTATTTTTATTAAAAAAAGGTCATAGAATACAATTACAACATTTCCAAAGCAAAAGTGAACCATTAACAGTTTGAGCAATCCAGCCAATCAATGCAAAACAATTAAAACAAACAAGCTTGATTAACAGCTTGTTAAACTCGGTCTGGTTTCCTGAAAAGTAAATGAAAGCTAAAACGGCTGTTTTCTGTTGAGAATGCAGATCCTAAGGTTTTGCTGCAGGAACATTCAAATGGTCTTAACTTTAATTTCTTTTTTAGCCTAACAAGGCAGCGTGTGGATTCTGGTAGCTATGACAGTCTGATACAATCTTAAGAATTACCATTTAAGTCTTTAAACTGAAAATAAAAATGTGACTCACATCTAGGTTGTTGTTTGTTTTTTTTGTTTTTTTTATCATTAGTAGTACAATCAACGCATTACTTTCCCTTCAGGTTCACTTTAAAGAGAAAACTGGCAATCTGAAGCTCAATCCACTTGAATGGAGTAGTGCATCACCAGCTGCAGTCAGCACTTGCATGAAAATTGATGAGCATTCTGCAGCTTATACATTTTGTTTTACCCGCAAGTCCAAGTATAATTTGAAAGTTGCAAAGTGGGAGAATGTTTCAAGAAATGATCCAATTTAAAATCGCCACTTTATCTGATCTTGGTAGATAAAAACAGTTTCAGAAATTTCACTTGCGTCATATACCTGTGCACCCTGTCCTGGATGGTAAAAACTTTAGTGTGTTTTTGTTACTACAAGATGCAATTGGAAATGCAAAATGCAGTGTGATTTTTACAATGCGATTATTACGTTTTGAGATTTTCATTGGATGCCAGGACCACAAAGAGAAGCGCAAGACTGCAAAAGCATCACACTAGTGTAAGGAAAAAAAAAGTTCCTTCATTTTTAATTAATTTGCTATAGAAAGTGATTGTAATGCTGAATCCTGGATAATTAATGTCAAATTGTTTATTGTAACGATTGGTGTCAGCACACAGAGAGAATTTGATTATTGATGATCTGCAGAATCATCAACAATACAGATGTATACCTGATTATGGATGATCTGTAGAATCACCAATAATACAAGTATGACTAATCTCTGGACACCTAATGAAGTGTAAGTGTTTGGTGCAACTGAAGGCCATCTCCCGTGGGGCGGGAGACACAGATAAACTACGGCCAGCGACCACCTGAGGAGCAGGTTGCCCTCGGCTGTGCAGGGACTATCTCTTTAAGAGAAGGAGATAGAGATAATCTTGCAGCCAGTGATTCCCTGGTGGACTGGAAATCAGACTGTACTGCAGCCCAGGATTCCCAGATGGATTGGGAATCGGACTGTACTGCAGCCAGGGGACTCCTATGGGATAGAGGCTACTGGCTGCACTGCAGGGAGGACTCTCTGAGGAGCAGGAGGTCCTTGCAGCTAACTGACACCTGGTGGATTAGTGTCACGGGTAGTACAGACAGACTGAACACTCGAGGGATGAGTGCCAGCCAGAAGGGTCGGGCAGGCCAGGTCGGCAACACACGAGCAGATAAGGTACACGGACAGAAGGCTGATTCGGTAACCGGGTACAGGCAAGGTTGGCAACTGGTAGACAGGCAGAGGTACCGCATCAGAAAGCAAGAGAGAGGTAGACAGAGCCAAAGGTCATAACAGATATCAAGCACAATCCTAGTCTGAGGTGTGAGGTCCTTGGTCTCCACACCCTGGAACTGGTCTAAAGTATAACACAGCAATGACACAGTAATCCTAAGCTTGGGTGTGAGGTCCTTGGTCTCAACACCCTGGAACTGGTCTAAAGTATAACACAGTAAATAACAAGAGCGGAATCTGGCTAAGTGTGAATTCCCAGGTCCACCTGGTTCTAACACACTGTAGGATCTGACTGAGGTCTGAGTGCTCACACGTAAGTATTCGCAACGGCAGACAACCAGCAACTGACAAACAAGATCTATATATACTACAGCGCGCCACCCCCAGCCACTCAGCCAATCAGGAGTTCCGCTGGGATCAGCTGATCGTCCTGATCAGCTGATACCTCTCCTGCTGGCATAAAGGTCCTGTCTTCTAGCGCGCGCGCGCAGCTCTCCATCTGTGTGCACCAGAAGGCCCAGGCAGACCAGACACATGCTGCTGTGTGGAAACCGCCGTTCTGAACGCGGAGACAGCTGCCCCGCCGCCAGACCGCGCGGCGGCATCTCCGCTATTCATTACAGTTATCATGAATAATACATTACGTTCTTCTATATGTCACTAGGGTTCCCTTTATAAACCTTGTGCCCATGTATAATGACTGTCGCCCAAAAGGGAACTGCTGGACTTGATCCCTCAGGCTACAGTGAGGGGCCAAGGCTCTAAAGATGCGTTGGTAGCCTTGCTATATTTGCTATGCCAGGCTGATGAAATGATGCACAAGGAACGTTAGAGTGGGCATGGTGAATGGGTAGAACAATGCCCCTGGCCAGCGCTTATCTAAGTTGATTTGCCTGGAGGATCGCTTGCTGACGCGCTGACTACAAAAGAATAGCTAATAAGAAATTGTAGTAAAAAAAAACAAACATTTATTATCAAGTTACTGAATGGATAAATAGACATTTTTCTTCGGTCCAAAGGCTAAAGGTCCGTACACACACCGGACTTCAGGCAATGACGGGTGCGTCGTCACCTCCCGCTGGGTGGGCGTTCCAGCGACAGTCCGGCGTGTGTACAGTCTGTCAGCTGACTGATACGGCTGTTTCTGAGCGATCCACCCGGCAGATCGCTCAGAAACAGCCGTATCAGTCTGCCGACAGACTGTACACACGCCGGACTGTTGCTGGAACGCCCACCCAGCGGGAGGTGACGATGCACCCGTCGTTGCCTGCAGTCCGGCGTGTGTACGGACCTTTAGTTACATTGCTGCAGCAGCTGCCCGGATTCTCTTTTTAGTTTGATAAGAAAATTCTGGGGCTTTAAGAAATGCATTTAAATTTAACATCAAATCCAGAAAATGGAAGTGGACTACACAATGGCTGGCATATGTGCCATATATCAACATTAAATCATAATACAATCATTTTGATAAGATACAAAAATATATTGTATTATATCCAAAAATGTGACAAGAATCAATACAAACCAAATCTATAATAAAAGCACATGGGATGGCCACCCCGCCATGCAACCAATAAACATAACACACACTGGTGCACCTCATTGACACACCTAGGGGACACAGCTGTATAAATAGTGATAATCAGTGGATAAGGTCACTATAGCAGGTTATAACGATCAATTGTAGATCAAAAGCATGCAAAGCTTTGTAAAGGAAAGTCTGTATCCAGCAGGCTTAGTAGCAGTCAAAGCAGAGGTTAATGGCTTATAGCCGCAGAGCAGCAAGTCAATCTGTATACACTTCAATAATTCATGAGTAAGATGCAACATTACAATAAAGATAGGCATATCTAGATCTCACCATAGTCCAGCAGCATGTTTCCGCATATGAGCCAAGATTGTTTCAGCATAATGTCAGCATGTGATAGTGAGCCTGTATAAAGATCCAGGAGACAGTGAGGTGCGATGGAAAGTAGGGACACGGAAAAAAAAAGAAGCAGCCCGGATGGTTACCACGGACGGCGTGCAAGGCGCGATGACGTGGGCCCTCTTACATCTCCGTGCCACGTTTGTAGAGTAGAGCAGCATGGCATCCCATGAGGGAAAGCAACACCCAACAGTTTCGCCGGCTTCTTCGGGGGTCATGACCTAGCACATTCACTCCAGCGCTTACATTCATTGCACACACCATTCAGCAGCATTTACTGGGTGTGGGGGGGGGGGGGGGGGGGTGTTTGGACTAGGAAGAGGGCAGATGCACATGACCCAGGCAGCTGATAGAGCTAAGTTAAGCAGGAAATGCAGACACTGTCCAATGTGACAGTGTGTACAGATCCAGCCAACCATACGCTTGGCTAAAGCTTTCAGGGCATGAAAAAGCTAACATTGATGACAGCCTGGGATCGCTCCAACCCCCCAATGCAGAGATTCAATCCTAATTAGTAAATGAATCGATATAAAAGAACACACATCAAATTAGGAAAATCAAAAGAAAAAGAGAGTGAGTATTATGGACTTCATTATAACTGTACAAAGGAACTGCCTAAATGAAAACCCAAGCATCCAAACTCAATGTGGGGATGCAGGACAGGCAGCATAGCAGGTACATCCTTATAAAAGACAATGGTTTAATAAAAATATTATACACTCCCTAATTGTCATGGGTCGCTTATCAATATTGACGACCAAGGTGACGACAGTCTGAGGGGGAGCAAAAGGCACACACATACTGCAAATCGGTCTGCACAAATCATTTAGGCAAAAAGTGTGCATAGCTCATTTGGCCATTTAAGCCAGGGGGTTCACAAGCTTGCAGGTCATAGATCCATCGTGACTTGTGTCTGAGGAGGCGATCCTAATTACCTCCTCCTGATAGTCTGATGTATGTGATCAAGACCAGTAAAACGCAGGACAGATAAACTGCCCCCATGATTTTCGCAAAAATGTCTGGCAACAGGAGAACACTGTTCACCATCAGTAATATTATTTACATGTTCAGAGATGTGTTTACGGAACAGGCGTTTTGTCTTACCGACATAAAATGTGCTGCAATGACCCATTAGTAAGTAAACTACCAACTTGGTTTTACAGTTTCTGAGGTATGGTAAGATGAATCTTCTACCGCCAGGTAAAACTATCTCTCTACTGGCCTGGATGTAGCGACAAATGTTGCAACCACCAGATGTGTATGTACCCATTATTTGGCAATGTATTCTGGGAGAGGATCCCAAAAATGGCTATGGACAAGTGTGTCCCTCAAAGATCTGGCCCTGCGAAATGTGATAAGGGGGTTTGACTCGCCCCACTTCAGGATCGTTGAGTAGTAAGTACCAGTGCTTGGTGAGGATGTGTTTAAGTTCAGGATGCTGCCCACAGAAATATGTACAAAAGTGTATTGATGCGTCCGTCTTCTGCCGATATTTTGGCTTCAAGAGCTCACATTGAACATTCTTATTCGCCCGGTTAAAAGCAGGCTGTAAAATTTTGCCGTGATAACCTCTGAATCTCCTATGGAAATGACCTGCTTCCGGTATAAAACCTTCATCACTCGAGCAATTACGCCGTGCTCTAAGATATTGCCCCACCGGGATACCCCGTGTAGTATGAAGAGGATAGAAACTATCTGTATGTGAAAGCGCATTGCTAGCCATCGTCTTTCGATAAAGATCAGTTTAAATATAACCTTGTTTATCAATACAGATTAATATATCCAAAAAGGGTCGCCCAGTGGGGCTGCACTCCAAAGTAAATTGTAGATTCATGGCATTGCCATTGAGGCATTCCACAAATTCCCTAATTTGTTCTAGGGTACCTGTCCAGAGCCAGGGCTCTACAGATGCGTTGGTAGCCTTGATATATTTGTTATGCCAGGCTGATGGAATGATGCACAAGGAACTTTAGAGTGAGCACGCTGAATGGGTAGGACAATGCCCCTGGCCAGCACTTAGCCAAGTTGATTTGCCCGGTGAATCGCTTGCTGTCACACAGAGAGACTGTGGCCCCCGGTACACACAATAGATTTTCAATAGAGGCTGATATTGTTTGCTTTGGGCAAGTTTAATCACTGGTTTATACGTAGCTTTACTTCACAAACATCAAATGTTCACAACTTTTTGAACTTCTAAATAACTTTTTAATCAGTTAAGTACATATAAAGAAAATAAGGCTTCTATCTCTCTAAAGTAGAACTAGTCAAAATTTCCTCACTGCTTCAAAAGAATAGCTAATAAGAAATTGTAGAAACAAACTATTATTTATTAAAGTTACTGAATGGATAAATAGAGAAATTTTTCCTTGATCGAAAGGCTTAGTTACATTTCTGCAGCAACTTCCTGGATTCTCTTTTAGTTTGATCAGAAAACTCTGGGGCGTTGAGAAATGCATTTAAATTTAATATTCATGAAAAATTATAAAGGCATGACATGTGTGGGCTACTTACTTGCCAGTTTTTCAGTAAATAAAACAAATGAAGAAGCTAAAATCCTACAATATGAAAACACATTTAGTTCCCTGGATTTAGTATAACGATATGCATCACTCTATAGATATGGACATGTAGTACCGATACAGGGATAAAGGTCTCCTAAAAGCAAGACAGAAGTATAACTGAATAAAAACCGTCAAATGTTGCCATAAACACAAAAGCAGAGTTTTATTAAAGAGAAACTCAGACCAAAAATGTAACTTTACCCCAATCAGTAGCTGATACCCCCTTTTGCATGAGAAATCTATTGCTTTTCACAAACAGACCATCAGGGGGCGCTGTATGACTGATATTGAGGTTAAACTCCTCCCACAAGAAGCTCTGAGGACCGAGGTACTCTTGGCAGTTTCCTGTCTGTGAACCCTGTTACATTGTGGGAAATGGCTGTTTACAGCTGTCTCCAACTGCCAAAACAGCAAGCAGCAGCTGCATAATCTGCCCACAGTAAAAATGTCACCATGTAATAAATGTCAGAATGTAAATCAGGGAGAGGAAATGTTTTACAATGGGCAAACACTGACTAAATCATTTATACATAATTTTTGTAAAAATAAAGCACTATTTTTATTACATTATTTTCACTGGAGTTCCTCTTTAAAGTGCCCTTGCTGAATCAGCGCCTGATTTATGGACAGAATTCCTTCAGTACACCTACTGTGTATTGTATAGCAGGAGAAAGCTGCTAAGCTTACAACTTCTGGAATGCAGTGATGAGCTGACAGCCCTTAGACTATAGACACACTGTGAGCGCTTTCTGAACATTTTTCAGACAATCAGTGCTTTCTGAGCGTTTTTTTAAAATGCTCCCATTGACTTGCATTAACCTTCCTGGCGGTAACGGGGTAAGCTGCGCAGGAGAATTTCTCAGGCCCTGCTGGGCCGATTTGCATAATTCACTGCCGTGCCGATTCGCCGCTACCCGCCGCACCGCCTTCCCCCTCAGACCCCTTGCGCAGCCTGGCCTATCAGCGCCAGGCAGCGCTGAGGGGTGGATCGGGACTCCCAATGACGTCACGACGTCGGTGACGTCGTCCCGCCCATCGCCATGGCGACGGGGGAAGCCCTCCAGGAAATCCCGTTCTTTGAACGGGTTTTCCTGATCGCGATCAAAGCGGGTGGGGGGAAGCCGCTGCACAGCGGCTATCAAGTAGCGAGCCCTGGGCTCGCTACATGATTAAAAAAAGCAAAAAAAAAAAAAAATGCTGCGCTGTCCCCTGGCGGTTTTTAATAGACCGCCAGGAGGGTTAAAATCAGTGCGATCATGATTTTTGAAAACAGTTTGTGATAATTTTAACGCGATTTTAGTGCACGTCAAGGGCAGGGTTTTTAAAAAAAACATTCAGTAAGCGCTGATGGTCAGAAATGCACTCAATGGGTCTATAGCCTTACAGAGATTGAGTTTTTTTTTTCCTTCGAGTTGTAGTTTATATATAAACGCGTACTACAATGTGATTGTAGTGAAAGGTTCAACGGAATGCAAAACTTACATATTGCTTTGTACAGACTTTGGAACAATCGACAACATCTGTTAGAATTGTGGATATCTTTTACTCCAGGTTGTATACTGTTGCCATGCTTACAAGTGTTTACAAGCAAGGCTGAGGTGACTCAGCGATTGGAGGAGAAAAGAAAAAAAATAAAAGGGCAGAAATGACATCAGGATTTGGCCTAAACTGTGGGCAAAAGACATGGCTCCCACCAGGAACAGAATTCTCTTCATTTACTATAGAACATTCACTGAAATCAAAACGTGGACAGTACAATACATGTGTTATGTGAGTAGATCAAGTATTTATCTACTTATATATGTGTTTTTTTCCCTGCAATAGTATAGCTTATCCTAATGTTTTAATAAAAAGGGTTATAACTACTGAAAAGTGAAGTTAAGACAGACCATCTCGTTATTACTAACTTTTTAGCTAAAATTGAGTTTCTTCTGTAAGAGGAGTGCTGTGCAAAGTATAGGAAATGCCCTACTGGCTTTGTAGATCGTAATGATCTTGAGGAAGTGAAAAGTGGTAGAGGGTACAATACACAAAAAGAAAAGATGGTGGTATATTTCATTCTGCTTTTCAAAGTGTATAACAAAAATTAATTTCGTTGACTTAGTGTAGGTAAGTTACATAGTTCTCAAATAGAAAAATCTGTAGCAGTCATCTTAAATTACTGCTGCAGAAATCAGTCTAGCTGGGAAAACCAAATCTAATCAGTGAAAAATGTCTGAAGAGTTGTCATACTTGAGACCATTATAATTTAATAGAAGTTTGTGGGATCTGAAAGACTGAGCTCTGTGTTTATCAGCTAGAAAGAAAAGGAGTTTTAATGAGGGAGTATGATGCCTGTTGTGTCATATATGTCCTTTTTCTTACATGAAATTTCCTTGGTTTTCACACTTCTGAAATATGATGCCCACTTTGGCTGTGATTTGACTAGTTTGCAAATTAATTTGCTAGAAATGGTAAATTTGGTAGGAACCCATATTGGCTTTGTAAATTTACATAGTTAGTTGAGTTGGTAACAGACATACGTCCATCAAGTTAAACCAGAAAATATGGTACAACACTCGCCTGCACCTTCACATCTCTGTTAATCCAGAGGGAGGTGATTCTGTTAATCCAGAGGGAGGTGAAAGACCCTTAGACACCTGAACTGAAAGGGGTGTGGAGTCTGTTGTAGTTATTTCCGTGAACAACGCAAATTGCCTTGTTGACTTGCTGACCATCTGCCTCTAATACTCTTATGGAGATCAGATGTTCCTGACTCAAGCCTCACATTGCTGGATTGATCACCTGCTTGTTTTCGGTGTGTGATTTAGACACTCCTGCAGCCAAAGAGATCAGCAGGACAGCCAGGCAATTGGTACTGTTTAAAGCAGTAGGATTAGCCATACTATGCCAGGGAAAACCCCCCCCCCCCCCCCACATATATAAGTAGATAAATACTTGATCTACTTGCATAACACATGTATTGTACTGTCCACATTTTGATTTCAGTGAATGTTATATAGTAAATGAAGAGAATTCTGTTCCTGGTGGGGGCTATGTCTTTTGCCCACAGTTTAGGCTAAATCCTGATGTGATTTCTGCCCATTACTTTTTTTCTTTTCTCCTCCAATCGCTGAATCACCTCAGCCTTGCTTGTAAACACAAGTGAGCAGGGGATCGTGTTTCAGATCAGTAACTAGGCAGGGAAATAAATCGGACAGGAGGAATATATTATAGATGAAAAGAACTCCCAACATGCAACTGTTTGGCACTGATTACTAAAGGGCCAGTGCTCCTTAAGTATGTGATAACTCCAAATCATAACCGCAGAAAAAGTTTTGAATGCAGGATTAGCATCTGTATCACTTAATACACTCAGACCAGTTGCTGTTGAAATTTGATTTTTATGGTGATAATCCCGCTTTAGAAGGAAATACAAATGGCAGCCTCCACATGCCTCTCTGTTCAGGTGTTGTTTTAAAATGCTTGAACCAATTAGACCTAAAAAAATAAAACCCTACTTCTTGACTTCAGGTGGAAGTTTGATAGAATCCCTGGATCAACCAGGTATTGCCTATCAGTTTATAGCCATGGATGTCCTCCAATGCAAAGAAAACATTCAAGCACTTTTGAAACACAGAAATAGAATTTGGTATAACTACTTCCCGTGGTAATACGTTTCACATTTTAATTACACTTACTGTAAATAACCTTTTCCTAAATAGTTGGGAAATACTTTTTACCACGTCTCCTAATCCTTTGCACAACCCTGGGGACAAAAAGCTCAGCTGCCAAGCTTTACAATTGCCCCGATATATTTATACATGTTAATATGATCTACTTTATGGTGTATTTTCTTCTATCCCTCTAATCAATTTTGCCTTTCATTTTAACCACATAACGACCGCCCCCAGCCGATGGGCGGCGGCAAAGTCTGGGCCCAAACGACCGCAATACGCCCATCGGCGGGGGCGGCTGCGGGAGTGGCTATGCGGCGATCGCGTCATTCGTGACGCGATCAGCCGCCGGGGACTGGCTCCGCCCCCCGTTCGCCGTAACCCGCCGGCCGTTCGGAAGCGCCGGCGGGTTACTGGCATCCGGATCGCCGCTGCAACAGTGTATAATAGGCTTTGTAATGTATACAAAGCCTATTATACTGGCTGCCTCCTGCCCTGGTGGTCCCAGTGTCCGAGGGACCACCAGGGCAGGCTGCAGCCACCCTAGTCTGCACCAAACACACTGATTTCCCCCCCCCCCCTGCCCCCTGATCGCCCACAGCACCCCTCAGACCCCCCCCTGCCCACCCCCCAGACCACTGTTTGCACCCAGTCACCCTCCTAATCACCCATCAATCACTCCCTGTCACTATCTGTCAACGCTATTTTTTTTTTAAGTCCCTAATCTGCCCCCTACTCCCTCCTGATCACCCCCCCACCCCTCAGATTCTCCCCAGACCCCCCCCAGACCCCCCCCCCCCGTGTACTGTATGCATCTATCCCCCCTGATCACCTGTCAATCACCTGTCAATCACCTGTCAATCACCTGTCAATCACCCGTCAATCACCCCCTGTCACTGCCACCCATCAATCAGCCCCTGATCTGCCCCTTGCGGGCAATCTGATCACCCCCCCACACCAATAGATCGCCCGCAGATCCGACATCAGATCACCTCCCAAATCCATTGTTTACATCTATTCTCTCCTCTAAACACCCACTAATTACCCATCAATCACCCCCTATCACCACCTGTCACTGTTACCCATCAGATTAGACCCTAATCTGCCCCTTGCGGGCACCCAATCACCTGCCCACACGCTCAGATTGCCCTCAGACCCCCCCCTTATCAATTCGCCCGTGCAATATTTACATCTGTTCTCCCCTGTAATAACCCACTGATTACCTGTCAATCACCCCCTGTCACTGCCACCCATCAATCACCCCCTGTCACTGCCACCCATCAATCAGCCCCTAACCTGCCCCTTGCGGGCAATCTGATCACCCACCCACACCAATAGATCGCCCGCAGATCCGACATCAGATCACCTCCCAAATCCATTGTTTACATCTATTCTCTCCTCTAAACACCCACTAATTACCCATCAATCACCCCCTATCACCACCTGTCACTGTTACCCATCAGATTAGACCCTAATCTGCCCCTTGCGGGCACCCAATCACCTGCCCACACGCTCAGATTGCCCTCAGACCCCCCCCTTATCAATTCGCCCGTGCAATATTTACATCTGTTCTCCCCTGTAATAACCCACTGATTACCTGTCAATCACCCATCAATCACCCCCTGTCACTGCCACCCATCAATCACCCCCTGTCACTGCCACCCATCAATCAGCCCCTAACCTGCCCCTTGCGGGCAATCTGATCACCCACCCACACCAATAGATCGCCCGCAGATCCGACATCAGATCACCTCCCAAATCCATTGTTTACATCTATTCTCTCCTCTAAACACCCACTAATTACCCATCAATCACCCCCTATCACCACCTGTCACTGTTACCCATCAGATTAGACCCTAATCTGCCCCTTGCGGGCACCCAATCACCCGCCCACACCTCAGAACGCCCTCAGACCCCAGCCCTGATCACCTCGCCAGTGCATTGCTTGCATCTATTTCCCCCCTCTAATGACACCTTGAGACACCCATCAATCACCTCCTGTCACCCCCTAGCACACCTACCCATCAGATCAGGCCCTAATTTGCCCCGTGTGGGCTCCTGATCACTCGGCCAAACCCTCAGATCCCCCTCAGACCCCCTTCCGATCACCTCCCCAGTGCATTGATTGCATCTATTTTCCCCTCTAACCGCCCCCTGAGACACCCATCAATCACCTCCTGTCACCCCCCTAGCACTCCTATCCATCAGATCAGGCCCAATACATCCTGTCATCTAAGAGGCCACCCTGCTTATGACCGATTCCACAAAATTTGCCCCCTCATAGACCACCTGTCATCAAAATTTGCAGATGCTTATACCCCTGAACAGTCATTTTGAGAAATTTGGTTTCCAGACTACTCACAGTTTTGGGCCCGTAAAATGCCAGGGCAGTATAGGAACCCCACAAGTGACCCCATTTTAGAAAGAAGACACCCCAAGGTATTCTGTTAGGTGTATGATGAGTTCATAGAATATTTTATTTTTTGTCAAAAGTTAGCGGAAATTGGATTGTTATTGTTTTTTTCACAAAGTGTCATTTTTCACTAACTTGTGAGAAAAAATAAAATCTTCTATGAACTCACCATACCCCTAACGGAATACCTTGGGGTGTCTTCTTTCTAAAATGGGGTCACTTGTGGGGTTCCTATACTGCCCTGGCATTTTAGGGGCCCTAAACCGTGAGGAGTAGTCTAGAAAACAAATGCCTCAAAATGACCTGTGAATAGGACGTTGGGCCCCTTAGCGCACCTAGGCTGCAAAAAAGTGTCACACATGTGGTATCGCCATACTCAGGAGAAGTAGTATAATGTGTTTTGTGGTGTATTTTTACACATACCCATGCTGGGTGGGAGAAATCTCTCTGTAAATGGACAATTGTGTGTAAAAAAAATCAAAAATGTGTCATTTACAGAGATATTTCTCCCACCCAGCATGGTTATATGTAAAAATACACCACAAAACACATTATACTACTTCTTCTGAGTACGGCGATACCACATGTGTGACACTTTTTTGCAGCCTAACTGTGCTAAGGGGCCCAAAGTCCAATGAGTACCTTTAGGATTTCACAGGTCATTTTGAGACATTTGGGTTCAAGACTACTCCTCACGGTTTAGGGCCCCTAAAATGCCAGGGCAGTATAGGAACCCCACAAGTGACCCCATTTTAGAAAGAAGACACCCCAAGGTATTCTTTTAGGTGTATGATGAGTTCATAGAAGATTTTATTTTTTGTCACAAGTTAGCGGAAATTGATATGTATTGTTTTTTTTTTCACAAAGTGTCATTTTCCGCTAACTTGTGACAAAAAAAAAATCTTCTATGAACTCACCATACTCCTAACAGAATACCTTGGGGTGTCTTCTTTCTAAAATGGGGTCACTTGTGGGGTTCCTATACTGCCCTGGCATTTTAGGGGCCCTAAACCGTGAGGAGTAGTCTAGAATCCAAATGCCTCAAAATGACCTGTGAATAGGACGTTAGGCCCCTTAGCGCACCTAGGTTGCAAAAAAGTGTCACACATGTGGTATCGCCGTACTCAGAAGAAGTAGTATAATGTGTTTTGGGGTGTATTTTTATACATACCCATGCTGGGTGGGAGAAATCTCTCTGTAAATGGACAATTGTGTGTAAAAAAAATCAAATAATTGTCATTTACAGAGATATTTCTCCCACCCAGCATGGGTATGTGTAAAAATACACCCCAAAACACATTATACTACTTCTCCTGAGTACGGCGGTACCACATGTGTGGCACTTTTTTGCACCCTAAGTGCGCTAAGGGGCCCAAAGTCCAATGAGTACCTTTAGGATTTCACAGGTCATTTTGCCACATTTGGTTTCAAGACTACTCCTCACGGTTTAGGGCCCCTAAAATGCCAGGGCAGTATAGGAACCCCACAAATGACTCCATTTTAGAAAGAAGACACCCCAAGGTATTCCGTTAGGAGAATGGCGAGTTCATAGAAGATCTTATTTTTTGTCACAAGTTAGCGGAAAATGACACTTTGTGAAAAAAAACAATTACAATCAATTTCCGCTAACTTGTGACAAAAAAAAAAAATCTTCTATGAACTCACCATACATCTAACGGAATACCTTGGGGTGTCTTCTTTCTAAAATGGGGTAATTTGTGGGGTTCCTATACTGTCCTGGCATTTTAGGGGCCCTAAACCGTGAGGAGTAGTCTTGAAACGAAATTTCTCAAAATGACCTGTGAAATCCTAAAGGTACTCATTGGACTTTGGGCCCCTTAGCGCAGTTAGGGTGCAAAAAAGTGCCACACATGTGGTATCGCCGTACTCAGGAGAAGTAGTATAATGTGTTTTGGGGTGTATTTTTCCACATACCCATGCTGAGTGGGAGAAATATCTCTATAAATAGACAATTGTGTGTAAAAAAAATAAAAAAATTGTCATTTACGGAGATATTTCTCCCACCCAGCATGTGTATGTGTAAAAATACACCCCAAAACACATTATACTACTTTTCCTGAGTACGGCAATACCACATGTGTGGCACTTTTTTGCGGCCTAACTGCGCTAAGGGGCCCAAAGTCCAATGAGCATCTTTAGGCTTTACAGGGGTGCTTACAATTAGGCACCCCCCAAATGCCAGGACAGTAAACACACCCCACAAATGACCCCATTCTGGAAAGTAGACACTTCAAGGTATTCAGAGAGGAGCATAGTGAGTCCGTGGCAGATTTCATTTTTTTTTGTCGCAAGTTAGAAGAAATGGAAACTTTTTTTGTCACAAACTGTCATTTTCCGCTAACTTGTGACAAAAAATAAAATCTTCTATGAACTCACCATGCCTCTCACTGAATACTTTGGGATGTCTTCTTTCCAAAATGGGGTCATTTGGGGGGTATTTGTACTATCCTGGAATTTTAGCCCCTCATGAAACATGACAGGTGCGCAGAAAAGTCAGAGATGCTTGAAAATGGGAAAATTCACTTTTGGCACCATAGTTTGTAAACGCTATAACTTTTACCCAATCCAATAAATATACACTGAATGTTTTTTTTTTTATCAAAGACATGTAGCAGAATAACTTTCGCGCTCAAATGTATAGGAAATTTTACTTTATTTGAAAAATGTCAGCACAGAAAGTTAAAAAAGTCATTTTTTTGACAAAATTCATGTCTTTTTTGATGAATATAATAAAAAGTAAAACTCGCAGCAGCAATCAAATAGCATCAAAAGAAAGCTGTATTAGTGACAAGAAAAGGAGGTAAAATTCATTTAGGTGGTAGGTTTTATGACCGAGCAATAAACCGTGAAAGCTGCAGTGGTCTGAATGGAGAAAAAGGCTCTGGTCCTTAAGGGGCGAAAAGACTGTGGTCCCGAAGTGGTTAAACCCTTTATACCTGCAATTTCCTTCCTGTAATGTGGTGCCTAGAACTGTACACTGAGTGGCCCAAAAATTAGATAAGCCCTCTAATAACAAGTTGGTCCACCTTTTAGCTCTGATCACAGCTGATATTCTTCTTGGCATGGACTGCACAAGATGCTGATACTGTTGCTGAGGAATGTTGGCCCATGGTGACATAATGGAAACAAAAACTAATTTGGGTCAGACTGGATGCTTTTGCTTCAAACCTTTTGAAGTGATCTTTCGACTTTGTCCTACAAATTCTTGATAGGATTGAGGTCAGGGGACTGAGCTTGCCATGGAAGCAGGTTAATCTCTGATATTGATGTTCCCTAAACCAATTTGAGACTCTTGAGCATGGTGACAAAGACCAACATCAGGCATCTTTTCTTTTTTTTCTGTGATATCAAAGGCACTCTTGATGGTCTCCTGTTGCTAATTCCCATGCTTTGCAAAGTCTGTCTTGTTGTGCATTGGGATATGCTTTGTGATGCACCTGCATTGAATTCAGCTGTAATGTGTCTTGTTGAACTTTTGTTGCTGTGGACTATGCGTGCTACTCACCTTTCATCTCTCTCCTCTCTCGGTCACCAGTCTTTTTCAACCAGAATAGCCCTTATCGCTTAAAGTTTATTTTTCCCAACTGCTACTCTCTAAACTCTCGAGATACTGTTGGATGAGAAAATCCTAAAAGAGTTGTAGTTTCAGAGATGCTACCGCCAACTCTTCTTTCACTGATGATCACCCCTCATTCAAAGTCATTTAAATATTTGGTCTTAACCATTTTGACATTAACTTCTATGATAACAAGGTTGTCCAAAGCTAAGTTTTCCTTATATAAGTGAGTCTGCGTTGTTAAGTCACTCTCTGTCACTGTTGGACTAGTTTACTTTCAAATAAGTGTTTTGTCTAACTTTTTTTTTTACTTGGTGTATGCTTTATTCCAGATGTGGCATTACAAGAGAGCTAAACAGGGGCAGCATTATGCTTTCATCCTGAGTTCTCTTCTACTTCATTCAGTACTGACCACTGTGGGACCCCGATGTTATACTATATAGATATAGTAAAGTAAATATTTGATACCTACCCCGGGCTTCCTCCCATCCCCTCGCCGTCCTCTTGCGGTCTATCATGGGAGCGCTGAGCATGCGCAGAAGAACCCGACTGACGCGCCTGAGCCAGTTGCCGGGGCTGATTGTGGCTGAATGGCAGACCGCGGGAGGACGATGAGGGACTCAGATGTGCGGGAGGAAGCCCCCCCGAGTAGGTATCAGATCTTTACTATGTACACTTTTTAACAGTGAATCATTTTGAATATGATTCATTGTGCACAACTTTGATTTCTGACCATTAGCCAGTTCCTTACCCATGCACACAGATTCTTCCCCCAGTCTTTGCATCCTCAACTTTTGCACCAGAATGTCATGGGGAACAATATCAAGGTCTATCACATCTACAGCATTCACCACTTCACAAAAGCTGAGCAATTTAGTCAAACAAGACCTGTCCTTCGTAAACCAATGTTGATGCTGAGAAATTAAATTATCTGCCATGAAGTCTTGTATAGCATCTCTTTACATAGTTACATTGAAGACTGGGACCCTTCCAGACTGTAATATGCATTAAAGATGTTTCCCTTGTCAAGGCGGTAGCAAAGCAAACATTTATTATCCCTTCCATGCTTCTGTCGTCCACCATTGATTAGACTGAATGTGATTACTGTGGTCTATGGTTTTACAGTTTTGTACTTAGTCTGTATCTATTCCAATCAACTTAATAATTACATCATTTTTCTGTGGTAATTTTTGTCAGATTGTATTTAATCCGTAAAGGATTTAACTTGCTAAATCACAGATGGTTTCACAATTGGCATGCACTGCTACTAAACTATATCTGCAACCACAAGATGTGCAACAAAACTTTGAGTTGAACTTGTGGAAATGTCTCTAGTTGTCCTAAGTTCATGTTTACTACAGATTGCATATATTGCACATGTATGTTTACTAATAAGTAAAATATTGTTTGTATTTGCAGTTGGACAGATTTGCCAGCATAAGAATTCCTGGAAGCCGAAAAGATCGACCTAACTTGAATTCTATGAAAAATTCCAATAGTTCCACGGAGTGGTCTACATCTTCTGAGTATGACGACTTTACTGCCAAGCATCTATCGGATAAAGAAGTCTTGGCACTGTTTGAAAAAATGATGGTAAGCAGAGTTGTTGCTTATTTGCTAGTTACATTTTTTTTTTTTTATAGAATTCAGTTTACATAGGTAAGTGTGCGTGTATACACACACACACACACTTGTGTATGTATATCTATCTATCTATCTATCTATCTATCTATCTATCTATCTATCTATATCTATATATCCCCATACCCATATGCATATACCCATACCCATATGCATATATCCATATGCATATACCCATACCCATATGCATATACCCATACCCATATGCATATACCCATACCCATATGCATATACCCATACCCATATGCATATACCCATACCCATATGCATATATACATATATAGTGATGTGAAAAACTATTTGCCCCCTTCCTGATTTCTTATTCTTTTGCATGTTTGTCACACTTAAATGTTTCTGCTCATCAAAAATCGTTAACTATTAGTCAAAGATAACATAATTGAACACAAAATGCAGTTTTAAATGATGGTTTTTATTATTTAGAAAAAAAGTGAGAAAAAAAAACTCCAACTACATGGCCCTGTGTGAAAAAGTGATTGCCCCCCTTGTTAAAAAATAACTTAACTGTGTGGTTTATCACACCTGAGTGCAATTTCTGTAGTCACCCCCAGGCCTGATTACTGCCACACCTGTTTCAATCAAGAAATCACTTAAATAGGAGCTATCTGACACAGAGAAGTAGACCAAAAGCACCTCAAAAGCTAGACATCATGCCAAGATCCAAAGAAATTCAGGAACAAATGAGAACAAAAGTAATTGAGATCTATCAGTCTGGTAGAGGTTATGAAGCCATTTCTAAAGCTTTGGGACTCCAGCGAACCACAGTGAGAGCCATTATCCACAAATGGCAAAAACATGGAACAGTGATGAACCTTCCCAGGAGTGGCCGGCCGACCAAAATTACCCCAAGAGTGCAGAGATAACTCATCCGAGAGGCCACAAAAAACCCCAGGACAACATCTAAAGAACTGCAGGCCTCACTTGCCTCAATTAAGGTCAGTGTTCACAACTCCATCATAAGAAAGAGACTGGGCAAAAACAGCCTGCATGGCAGATGTCCAAGGAGCAAACCACTTTTAAGCAAAAAGAACATTAAGGTTCGTCTCAATTTTGCTAAAAAATATCTCAATGATTGCCAAGACTTTTGGGAAAATAGCTTGTGGACCGACGAGACAAAAGTTGAACTTTTTGGAAGGTGCGTGTCCCGTTAAATCTGGCGTAGAAGTAACACAGCATTTCAGCAAAAGAACATCATACCAACAGTAAAATATGGTGGTGGTGGTGTGATGGTCTGGGGTTGTTTTGCTGCTTCAGGACCTGGAAGGCTTGCTGTGATAGATGGAACCATGAATTCTGTCTACCAAAAAATTCTGAAGGAGAATGTCCGGCCATCTGTTTGTCAACTCATGCTGAAGCGATCTTGGGTGCTGCAGCAGGACAATGACCCAAAACACACCAGCAAATCCACCTCTGAATGGCTGAAAAAAAACAAAATGAAGACTTTGGAGTGGCCTAGTCAAACTCCTGACCTGAATCCTATTGAGATGTTGTGGCATGACCTTAAAAAGGCGGTTCATGCTAGAAAACCCTCAAATAAAGCTGAATTACAACATTTCTGCAAAGATGAGTGGGCCAAAATTCCTCCAGACCGCTGTAAAAGACTCGTTGCAAGTTATCGCAAACGCGTGATTGCAGTTATTGCTGCTAAGGGTGGCCCATCCAGTTATCAGGTTCAGGGGGCAATTTCTTTTTCACACAGGGCCATGTAGGTTTGGAGTTTTTTTTTTTCTCACTAAATAAGAAAAAACATCATTTAAAAATGCATTTTGTGTTCAATTATGTTATCTTTGACTAATAGTTAACGATTTTTGATGAGCAGAAACATTTAAGTGTGACAAACATGCAAAAGAATAAGAAATCAGGAAGGGGAAAATAGTTTTTCACATCACTGTATACACACACACGCACACACACATACAGACAGACACATACATACATACATACATACATACATACATACATACATACATACATACATACATACATACATACATACATATGCACGCACACACACAGTACAGACCAAAAGTTTGGACACACCTTTTCATTCAAAGAGTTTTCTTTATTTTCATGACTATGAACATTGTAGATTCACACTGAAGGCATCCAAACTATGAATTAATACATGTGGAAGTTTAGTACATAACCAAAAAGTGTGAAACGTCTGAAAATATGTCATATTCTAGGTTCTTCAGAGTAGCCACGTTTTGCTTTGATTACTGCTTTGCATACTCTTGGCATTCTCTTGATGAGCTTCAAGAGGTAGTCACCTGAAATAGTCTTCTGACAGTCTTGAAGGAGTTCCCAGAGATGCTTCGCACTTGTTGGATCTTTTGCCTTCACTCTGCGGTCCAGCTCACCCCAAACCATCTCAATTGGGTTCAGGTCTGGTGACTGTGGAGGCCAGGTCATCTGGCAAAGCACCCCATCACCCTCCTTCCTGGTCAAATAGCCCTTACACAGCCTGGAGGTGTGTTTGGGGTCATTGTCCTGTTGAAAAATAAATGATGGTCCAACTAAATACAAACCGGATAGAATAGCATGCCGCTGCAAGATGCTGTGGTAGCCATGCTGGTTCAGTATGCCTTCAATTTTGAATTCAATTTTTAAATCCCCAACCGTGTCACCAGCAAAGCACCCCCACACCATCACACCTTCTTCGCCATGCTTCACGGTGGGAACCAGGCATGTAGAGTCCATCCGTTCACCTTTTCTGCGTTGCACAAAAACACAGTGGTTGGAACCAAAGATCTCAAATTTGGACTCATCAGACCAAAGCACATATTTCCACTGGTCTAAGGTCTATTCCTTGTTTTCTTTAGCCCAAACAAGTCTCTTTTGCTTGTTGCCTGTCCTTAGCAGTGGGTTCCTAGCAGATATTCTACCATGAAGGCCTAATTCACACAGTCTCCTCTTAACAGTTGTCTGCTGCTAGAACTCTGTGTGGCATTGACCTGGTCTCTAATCTGAGCTGCTGTTAACCTGCGATTTCTGAGGCTGGTGACTCGGATGAACTTATTCTCCACAGCAGAGTTGACTCTTGGTCTTCCTTACCTGGGATGGTCCGCATGTGAGCCAGTTTCTTTGTAGCGTTTGATGGTTTTTGAGACTGCACTTGGGTACACTTTCAAAGTTTTCCCAATTTTTCGGACCGACTGACCTTAATTGAAAGTAATGATGGCCACTCGTTTTTCTTTGCTGCTTTTTTCTTGCCATAATACAAATTCTAACAGTCTATTCAGTAGGACTATCAGCTGTGTATTCACCTGGCTTCTCCATAACGCAACTGATGGTCCCAACCCCATTTATAAGGCAAGAAATCCCACTTATTATACCTGACAGGGCACACCTGTAAAGTGAAAACCATTTCAGGTGACTATCTCTTGAAACTCATCAAGAGAATGCCAAGAGTGTGCAAAGCAGTAATCAAAGCAAAAGGTGGCGACTTTAAAACGCCTATAATATGATATATTTTCAGTTGTTAAACACTTTTTGGTTATGTACTATACTTCCACATGTGTTAATTCATAGTTTGGATGCCTTCAGTGTGAATCTACAATGTTCATAGTCATGAAATGAAAGAAAACTCTTTGAATGAGAAGGTGTGTCCAAACTTTTGGTCTGTACTATCTATCTATCTATCTATCTATCTGTCTGTCTGTCTCTGTCTGTCTGTCTGTCTGTCTGTCTGTGTATATATGTATGTATGTATGTATATATGTGTATGTATATATGTGTATGTATGTATGTATATATGTGTGTATATGTATGTATATATGTGTGTATGTGTATGTGTGTATGTATGTATGTATGTGTATGTATGTGTATGTATGTATGTATGTATGTGCATGTATGTATGTATGTATGTGTATATATATATATGTGTGTGTGTGTGTGTGTGTGTGTGTGTGTGTGTGTGTGTGTGTGTGTGTGTGTGTGTATGTATATATGTATATATATATATATATATATATATATATATATATATATATATATATATATATATATATATATATATATATATATATATATATATATATATATATATATATATATATACCTTTCAGGGGTGGTTCACACTTTAAAGCACAAAGTGCTGCTGCTAATGTATCCCTTTGGGATCATCCTCACCACAGCTTTTTCGATTTGCATAAGTTGCAAATGCTTTGGGGGCATTTGTGTTGTGATTTTTGTTCGGTTAAACAGGGATAAAAACACAAAGCACTGCAAAATGATTGCATTTTGCGTTCCGAGTATGCACCTGTCCTTAGTGTAAATAGCCCAGTGCTATACATCCATCTCTGTGCAGTCAAAATGAATGCATGTATAGAATTTTACTTTTTAGGTTTTATTTAACATTGATTTAAAATGCTGTTTTCCTATCCATTTTCTAATAGTTACAGGTCATTTATAGCCTAGGTTTTCAACGTGTGGTACGCAAACCCCAGGAGGTACTTCTTGATGGTTCCAGGGGGTACTCAGGCTTGATATACTTAACCAAGAATAACAAATTTAGAGTTTTAGAAAATGATAAATCGTATTTAAACAACAACAAATTAGTGTTTTAGCAAATTAAAAGCCCCTGACTCAGACTCCTCATGTTAGGATTCCACCGACTCAGACTCCTTTAATTTGCATATTATAATCTTGTTGATTGAAAGTATGTAACATGAAATGCATCTCTTAACTGCCAACGCTTAGGAATTTGGTCCTTGGTAACAGTAACTTGTAGAAGGTACAGACAGGAACAAAGAACATCTATCAGGCCCTAGGCAATGTAATTGTGGGTACATATAAGAGTGATGTGCAGGTACTCTGCAGGAGAATGAGGGGATTCTTCCTCTATTACACATTCTTCATGCACAATTTGAACATGGTTCAGGCCCTAGGCAAGGTAGCAGTGGGTACATGTAAGAGTGATGTGCAGGTACTCTGCAGGGGAATGAGGAGATTGTAAACAGACAACACCTCTGTGTTCAATGTGCACAGCATTCTCAGTGGATTCCCTGCAGCTCTGTGGGGAGTGCATATGTAGAGTATAGTACTACTGTGTAACAAAGTAAACCTGAGACAGATGAAATTAAAGTTTTATACATTTCATAACAAATTGGACCCCAAACCAGTATAGCTGCACTCAAAAAGAGAAATTTTTATTGCAGTAATAAGCTACATATTGTGATTAAATAGCGAAAAAACCCCAAAACAAGGGAAAAATTCCATGTGCCTTAAAATGAGCAATGAAGAAACCCCATACATCGCATTCACACTTGCCCACAACATGAATCACATAGTCCCTTCATAAGGAATAAAGTGCTGAGCTAGTGATCGATAGATTCAAAAATTTACTGGCCAGAAAAAAACACAAATAGGGCACTATTCAGTCCAGAGACTCAAAAGTCCATGCACATGTTACCTCTTGCAAAAAATGATCCGTAGCTTCCTAAAAAAATGCTTTTGAGCACAAGATCCATGTTTAGCAAGTCCCATCAGCCATTTAATATGAGTTTAACTGCTGGTAGTTTACTATAATGTGCATTAAAAAGAGCATAAAAGGTATACGACTACCACATGCAATCCAGGACTTGAGTGCTATGCACCTTCAGTATACAGTTCCTTCCCTGATTGTAGCGCTGGTTGCGGCAGCATAAGCAATGGATGACCATTTTTTTTCTCTTTTTGAGTGCAGCTATACTGGTTGGGGTCTAATTTGTTTTGATATGGCTTTTACCAGTGCTCACACCTGGGAGGTGTGATTATTTAAATTTGGAGCAAATATTCGTTTTTTCTTTGTTCTAAAGTTTTATACATACCTGGGGTTTCCTCCAGCCTCCTTTCAGGCTAATCAGTCCCTCGCTGTCCTCCTCCGCCACCTGGATCTTCTGCTATGGGTCCAGGTACTTGAGCCAGTCTGGCGTAGTGCGCACTCCGCCGCCGGGAGCATACTACACCTTCGCAGCACTATTTGGCAGGTGCAGAATGCTCCTTTTTGTGGGAGCGGCACGCGGCCGGACTGCACTGACTTGCTGAATTACCGGGACTCATAGCAGAAGATCCAGGTGGCGGAGGAGGATAGCGAGAGACTGATTTGCCTGAAGGGGGCTGGAGAAAGCCCCAGGTATGTATAAAACTGTTTTTAGTATATATAAAAGATTCCTGTGTACACATCATATATACCAGGGGTGAGGAACTTTTTTGGCTGAGAGAGCCATAAATGCCACATATATTAAAATGTAATTCTGTGAGAGCCATACAATATGTTTCAAACTGGGACAGTGCGCATGCGCAGCAAAGGGTTCACGTCCCTGTCGCCATGGTGATGTGTATACAGTTGATCCGCTGGGCAGCGGAAGTGTCAGACACGTCTTCAGCTTCTCTTGGGTTTCAGCAACATCAGCAATTTCCCTGAGATCCAGACAGGAGAAATATTGACTAACAGCTTGTACAATTAGCTAGCTGACTTGGGGGTTGAGTCACTTTGTAGGACGAGATCCCCGCACTTTGGCCCAATAGGCTGCCTGCCCTGCCTCGTCCTACAAAGTCACTGGACCTGACAAAGTCCAGAGTGGGACAATTGGAGCAGCCGTTCGTTTTGGGGTAGGGCGAGTAAGTTAGTAGTGCATGCTACAACAGTAGTGTGCCTACTTTGAAAATGTTATTTGTGCTGCTGCACTAAGCTGTGCTGCTTGAGCCGTGTAGCTTAGTGAATCAACCCCTACTGATTTGTATGTGAGCCAGATGTAGCCCTCAAAAGAGCCACTTCTGGCTCCCGAGCCATAGGTTCCCTACCCCTGATATATACAGTCACAATCGGATATGTATATCTGACTTCAAAAATACAGGGACTGCTTTATTGAAACAACACAAGTAACTAATTTTGATTGGTTTATTTCATTTTTGTGGACTAAGCACAGCTATTACTTTATATATAAATTTTGTGTGATGATTATTATCTGAGAAATAGAACATTTTATCATATTTTCTATTTTAATTAGTTTAAATTCATTAGGAGTTGGAGTCGGTGCATTTTTTCCCCGACTCCGCCTCTAGGTACCCAGAAATTGCTTCGACTCAGAGCCCACAGCCCTGATTTTTGCAACATCGCTGTAACAGTGTTCTAACAGGAAAGCTGGGAATTGTATGTGCAGCCCACACACAAACACTCACTCAAGTATAGTTAAAAGGTGTGGAGTTATTTAATGAAAAACCACACTGTTATTGAACGGTAACTGGGCAGCATTTAATGAACCCTGGAAATTCTGGAACATTTTGTTAGCAAAGCACACAAATCTACAACTATAATAAAATACTGATTTTTCCCTGGCAAACACGTAAATGACATATGTTTAGAAACTGATGACCTGCAGTGCATGATAAAGTGCATCAACTATTGTGCGTTGGTGGCACATGAAAGAAAAAAGTTGCTTATTTTGTAGCGCGCATACAGTGAAAAATAATTCTCTCTGGCAACAAAATGTAAGAAAAAAAAAAAAAAAGTATATAAAATGCATGTGTACTGGCAAATTTGTGCAGCTAATGCACCTGATACCAGTGTTACCCTGAAAACGAGACTGTGTCTTATATTAAGTTTTGCTCCAAAAGATGTGCTAGGGCTTATTTTCAGGGGATGGTTTATATCATAGGTTCTCAACATGCGGTACGCGTACCCCAGGGGGTACCTCTGATGGTTCCAGGGGGTACTCTGGCTTGATATACTTAACCAAGAATAACAAATTTAGAGTTTTAGAAAATGATAAATCTTATTTAAACAACACCAAATCAGTATTTTAGCTAATTAAAAGTAATAGTAAACGCTTGGAAATTGTTTAGAACCAATTATAATGTACTACGATTAAATATATATTTGTCAAGGGGTACTTGTGATAATGTTTACTATGCTAGGGGGTACTTGGTGAGTACAGGGTTTTAAAAGGGGTACATATCAATAAAATGTTGAGAAACACTGGTTTATATTACTGTCAGGAAGTGTCTCTCAGCAGAACATTTCCTATTCCTTTGTACTGTGCTTTTCCTGGATCGAAGGGTATGCTACTGTACTGATCAGGCTCCTGCCCTGTCATCTCTGCACACAGCTGATAACTTTGCTGCGTGCTGGGATGACAGGACCAATGTCTGATCGGCACTGCACTGCTCTTCTTTGTCCCCGCTTGCTGACCACCTCTTCCTCTAAAGCAAGAGAGGGATATAGAGGCTGATATATTTATTTCCTTTTAAACAATACCAGTATCTGGCTGCTCTGCCAACTGACTCATTTGCCTTTAATACTTTTAGCCATAGACCCTAAACAAGCATGCAGATCAGGTGCTTTGACTGGATGTACTGAGTGCACCCAGACTGGTGCTGCTGCTCTCCAAGTCTGCTCCAGATCTTGCATCTCGTTTCTAAGCGCTTTGTGTCCTATGGGAGAAACGCGCTATAGGAATGTTACTGTTAGCTGCATGCTTGTTTCAGGTGTGTGATTCACACTCTATTGCAGCCAATTAGACCAGCAGAATAGCCAGGCAACTGATATTGCTTAAAAGGAAATAAATATGGAAGCCTGACTTTAGGTTAGGGCTTACATTTGGGGTAAGGCTTATATTTCAAGCATGCTCAAAATTCCTGCGAGGGCTTCTTTTCAGGGTAGGGATTAGTTTTGGGGAAACGAGGTAGCAACCATTGCTACTGTGACTGTCTGCTATGCCTGCATTTCTAACCTGAACAGAAGTCAGCACTGTAGAACCAGCAAAGCAACAAGAAGTTTCAGTCAGATGAAGAACCAAAATAACCCTGCATAAACTATCTAAATCCTCCCTGTGGTGTAACAGTCTGCTTACCTCATTAACAATTTCCTAGCTCTCATTTCATTTTCGTTCCCTCCATAAGACTTTGCAGACTTCCTTTGCTTTTTATGTGTGTAGGTGGGCAAGTCTTTTCTTCTGTTCCTACATGATTGGCTTTTCATAGTAAATGGGTTTCTTGGATGAAAATGGGGGATTCCCACCCATGCCCACTTTAGGAGAAAATGCATTTTCCTGTTATGTGCCATGATCAAACCAAGCCATTTCCAACTTGTAAAAATGGTGTATGCGAGAACTTTTTCCTTAAAGCGGACTTGAACACATAAGTCCTCTCTGCTCTAAAAGCTATGCAACAGCATAATAACCTTGAAACAAAAAGCATTTCTTTATTACAGCTGTTAAAAATCCTAAAATAAAAAAAAGGCTCAAAAACCCCCCTTAGTGTGAACGAGCCCTTACTGTGTCTGTGTATCATTGCCTGCCCTCCTCCCAGTCTTCAGACATTCCCACTCAGCTCTGCAGTAGAAAGTGCATTGTCTCAGCTTGAGACATATTGGACAATCAGCGAGGAACAGATGTGTGGGAGGGAAAGAGGCTTCAGCCAATCAGGCTACATTAGTTATATCTGAGGGGAGAGTAAAGAAGGAAACAAAACAGCATGTCCTACAACTTTCTTTGTGTGGCATAAGTACCAGATAAGAGCCAGGGAAACTGGGGAAGGATGTTTTATGGAGTAGGAAAGTAAGTGATTTTTAATTTTTGGTTTGCCTGGTTAGCATCCGTATTACTTGTTAACCAGATAAAAAGAAATAATTGATTTTTGATTTTATGTCTGACAGTTACACTTTAACATCCTGTGCTTTCAAATGAGCTTCTCTGCCATGGCAGTCATGTGACACGGGAAAGATCAAATTACAACTTGTAATTAGTCACAGATGAGGGGGGATTAGACAGGTTAAACTCTAAATACATACAGGGTGCATTTCTCTGTTTCTCTTCTGTCCTGTGCAAGAGTTCAGGACCACTTTATAACATTAGTGAAGAAGTATGTTAAAGTCCTTTAATTATTCCCTGCTGCTTTAATGCAAATGTATGTTTTTGCACCACATTTTGTGCTGCTTATATATTGACTATGCAAAAAAGAGAAAACAAGCGGACACTCAGTGGTGAATCAGTGGTAGCCCTAAAATACAGTGCAATGCTCTAGATCGGATGGTGTGCTTTAGACCAAAGTTGTAGGAATGAACACAGCCCAAAGCAGACGGAAAATGTCTGGCACTACTGGCTGTTTATTGCTACAGTACAGAGCTGGTTCAAATGTCAAGCAAATACACATAGATGCAATTTGCAGACATACATTGTATGGTTCTTTTCCGTTAGTTAAAACTCCGCCAGAGTTACATCTTTCCCTACTATCCATGGCGGCCTGGAGGGGGAATAGTAATGCCACCTGGTGGTTGCGCCCGGCTGACGGAATAGTACCAATTGTACTTATTGTGGCTGTAGCTTCTTGGTGCAGAGTGGTGGCAGTGTGAGTTGGGGGGGGGGGGGGGGGGGGCATGACCTGATGACCATTTCACAACTTTGCTTCTTCTGAGGCTGAGGTACACAATATTAACTTACTGCCTCCTGAGTAGCTTGCATGCTTATATATAGTTGTATAGTTGTTTGGGTTGAAAAAAGACATACGTCCATAGAGTTCAACCAGAAAAAGTACAACACTCCAGCCTGCGCCCTCACATATCTCTGTTGATCCAGAGGAAGGCGAAAAACCCTTACAAGGCATGGTCCAATTAGCCCCAAAAGGAAAAAAAATCCTTTTCGACTCCAGATGGCATTCGGATAAAATCCCTGGGCATTACCTAGTAATTATAGCCATGCATGTCTTTTATCGCAAGGAAAGCATCTAAGCCCCCTTTAAATGCAGATATAGAATTTTCCATAACTACTTCCTGTGGCAATGCATTCCACTTCTTACTGTAAAGAACCCTTTCCTAAATAAATGGCTAAAACGTTATTCCTCCATGCGCAGATCATGTCCTCTAGTCCTTTGTGAAGGCCTAGGGACAAAAAGTTTATCCGCCAAGCCTTTATATTGCCCTCTGATGTATTTATACATATACATATACATCTCTTCTCTAGACTAAATAAACCCAGTTTATCATTTCTTGGTAAGTGAGACCTTCCATCCCTCGTATCAGTTTTGTTGCCCGTCTCTGCACCTGCTCTAAAACGGCAATATTTTTCCAGTAATGTGGTGCCCAGAACTGAATTCCATATTCCAGATGTGACCTAACTAGAGAGTTAAACAAGGGCAATATTATGCTAGCATCTCGAGTTTTTACTTCCCTTCTAATTTCCTGAGCGGTGTGCCAGACACTGTCGGGCATACCGCTACATGGGTTTTGCTGGCCTCAGGTATGCTCCAGTCTAAATCTAATAGCTTTAGTGGCTTTATTGTAAGTTAGCTAGCACTAGTCTAGCTTGTTTAGGTCACCGGCACCCCTAGATCAACCCTTGATCCCCCCGATCCAGCCGTTATATACATTACCCAGCCTGGTTCCAGCGATCGCGCAGCCTCTCCGTACAGCTCTGGTCTCTCTATGGGGAGGATCAGGTCTGCGCATGTCGTCATGACGTCTTTGCGATCCTCCCCATAGAGAAGAGCGGAGCTTTGCGGGGAGGCTGCGCGATTGCTGGAACCAGGCTAGGTAAGGTATGTTATGGCTGGAAAGGAGGGGGGGAATCAGGGGGTGATCTAGGAGTGCCGGTGACCTAAACAAGCTAGCCTAGTGCTAGCTAACTTACAATAAATCCACTACAGCTATTAGATTTAGACTGGGGAATCGGGCTAGCAAAACCTCCTGAGCGGCATAACGCTCAGGAGGTTAATGCATCTCGAAATTTTATTGGCTTAAACTGCAGAAGCTTGGCATCGAATACAATTATTTAAATTGTTGTCGATGAATACCCCTAAGTACTTCTCCAAGTTTGATGTCCCCACCTGTATCCCATTATTTTGTATGGTGCTAGACCATTGGTATGACCAAAATGCATGACTTTACATTTTTCAACATTGAGTTTTATCTGCCATATATGGGCCCATATAGCCATCCTATCCAGATCCTGTTGCAATATGTCTCTATCTTCCTGAGAGTTGATGATTCTGCACAATTTTGTATCATCTGCAAAATAGCAACATTGCTTTCTACTGCATCTACTAGATCATTAATAAATAAATTGAAGAGCACTGGACCCAGTACTGACTCCTGTGGGACCCCCCTGCTAACAGTCACCCATTTTGAGTATGAGCCATTGACCACAACTTTGTTTTCTGTCCATTAGCCAGTTCCCTATCCATGCACACAGACTCTTCCACAGCCCTTGCATCCTCAACTTTTACATCAGACTTTTGTGGGGAACAGTGTCGAAGGCCTTTGCAAAGTTCAAGTATATCACATCTACAGCTTTCTCATTATCCACATTAGCGTTCACTAACTCATAAAAGCTGACCTGTCTTAAGTAAACCCATGCTGATGCTGAGAAATAGGATTATTTTCTACTATGAAGCAAAGTATCTCTTAGTAACCCCTCAAATAGTTTGCATACAACTGATGTTAAGCTTACAGGTCTATAATTTCCTGAATCAGATTTTTTTTGCCCTTCTCTTCCCCCCCCCCCTGATTTTCTCATATCAGCCTGTTAAGAGTTAATGCCTAAGTGAAATCGCTGCATCCCCACGGCAGATGACAGATTTATTACTGAGGATTAGCCCTGCAAAGATCCCGGGCTTGCAGGGCTTTACTTCCTCAGAGGCAGAGCTTCAGGCTGTAGCTCTGCCTCCTCTGCAGTCATTCTCTGTGTATTGCCGCCTCTCCCCGCTACTCTCGGAGAGGCAGAGCTACAGCTTAAATCTCTGCCTCTCCAGAGCAGCACGATCTGCGACCTGCAAAGTCACCAATCACCAAATCAAACGTTATGTTGTGATCACTATTTCCCAAATGTTCTTGAACCTGCACATTTGATACATTATCTGGTCTATTTGAAATGATCAAATCCAGTAACGCATTCCCCTAGTTGGTTAAGTTGCCATTTGAGTCAGGCAACTGTCCTGTAGTGTTGCTAGAAATCTGCCGCTTTTACCAGGATAGGTAGCCTCAATACTCCAGTCAATGTCTGGAAAATTGAAGTCACCCACAACTATGACCTCATTTTTACTTGCAGCTTTTTCAATCTGCTGTATAAATTGCAATTCTGCAGCTTCATGAGTATATGGTGGCCTGTAGAATACCCCAATAAGTAAATTGGCAACAGTTATTGCCACCATGAATATTTACCCAAATGGACTCCACATATTCACAATCTAAATCAATCTCATCGTTCATGACAGCTGTAAAAGAGTTCTTAACAGAGACAAACCCCTCCACCCTTTTTCCCTGCTCTATCCTTCCTAAACACAATGGCTATCATTCATAAAGCATTTCCGCATGCTTAAAACAGCTGACTTTACCGACCACTCGGCAAAGTCAGCATTCATAAAGGCTCTTTCCGCATGGAAAAATGACACTACCGAGCAGAGTGATAAATCACCGCCTTGTGCGGTGATTATCGGTACAAATGTAGCAAAATGTTCATTCATGAAGATCACCGCAAGCGGTGTGAGGTCGGGAAGTACCGCTCCCTCTGATGTGGCGATACCAATGTAAGTGAATGGAGACACAGAGACCTCCCAGGCAGCTGCAGCAGAGCGGAACACGGAGAAATGTATCAACACGGCAGCTTCCGTGTCTCCGCAAGCCTACCGCCTGCCTACCGCCAGCTTAGCTCGGGGAATCTCCACACTGCTTCCGCACATGGATACATCTTTATGAATGCCCACCCAGAAGTCTAAAAATCCGCCAGCTGTGTTTTCCCGCACTAATTTTCTTTACCGACAGCCTGTTCATGAATGATAGCCATTGTATCCCTCTAAATTCGCTATAACTGCATTTTGGAGCTTTGCTACCCAGGATGTGACTTGAGATCAGTCAATGTTGTCTCATGGGTCCTAGGATCACCATGTCTAGCCATTTGCAGTGGCCAAAAAGAAAACTTTTTCTGTTAAGAAAACTTTCCCAGTTCTTTTACATTTAAAGCAGACAAAACCGCAGAAAGTTAATCTTTGTATTATTTCATATATTTTTTTTATACTGTAAATCGACAGACGAGGTTAATAAAGAAGTGTTAACATTGACTATCTACATGACTACGAAAACATTTGCTTAGAGTGGGGATTTAACTATAAACTATCGGAAGGCATTAAGCTAGTTTCAAGAGAATGCCTCTTTAATCGTAATATTATGTAATATGAGGTGATTCTCGTTCTGGGGGCACAGGCTATTCATGTATTTTAATATACCGTACAATTACAATATAAAGCAATTTTATATCCACTGCTAACACTTAAAGCACAGATATTCAAGCTGCGTTGTGTGAAGTCAGTTTAACTACTCTTTTATATTAAAATGTTAAATCTTTTTTTTTTTTTTTTTTTTTGGTTACGGCTGTGTGGATAAGCAAAACTATACCTAGCAGAATGGAATTTTGAATTGCTGAAATAAGTTTGGGGGGGCATAATCCTATGCATGCAACAGGTTATAACATTCAGGGACATGCATTTATTTTTACATTTTACAATGTAACGCCTTGTGTTTATTACACAGTTTAGGTTTCATCCCTTCGATTTCCAATAAACTGGATAAGTAGTCTTAACTTTTCAATGGCAGGAAATGTATGAAAGTGCTACAGTCACTGACTGGTATATACTGGAACCCGGCTAAAATGGACTCTTGGGGGTTTTGCGGGTCTTTTTTGAGCGCCGGCGATTTTTAAAAAACGCCCTGAAATCGTTAGTGCAATGAATCCTTATGGGATAGTTCATATCAGCGCATTGCATCCCCTTTCCATTCAGCAAAGCGCAGCATGTACCATTTTTGGGGCGATTTTTTTTTTTTTTTTTTTTTTTTTTACAATGGAAGGTATAGGAAATGCGCAAAACGCTCACAAATCGCTTTATTCGGCAATTGCGTTCGCAATGTTTTGAATAACTACATTGTATTGAGTTCTGGGTGAAAGCGTTCCTGACGAACGTCAGGAAGTGAAAAAAACGGAATCGCTCTGCAAAAGCGCTTACAAAGCGCTTTGTACAAATCTTAGCACGCAGTGGAGCGCCTGGGGAGGGGAAATCGCTATTAAAAAACGCAAAATTTAATTTCACATCTAAAAACGATTTCGTTTTTAGATGTGAACAAAGCCTATGTGACTTTTTTTTTTCCACAATTAATAAAAAAAACCTTTCAGTACAATTACAAGCAAAATAATCACTTAAAGTGAGTTGTTCCTGATTAACTTTATTTCAATATTACTTTTCTTACCTTACTTAGATTATATTTTTGCTCGTTGGGAGCTTAAAATGTATCATTAAGCGAAAACGGGTGAAAAAGCTTTGTGAGTGAATCATCCCCATTGGGCAAGATTCACAAAGCCTTTTCACCTGTTTTCCTGTTTTTACATCATCTAGGTTACATTTTTAAGCACCCAAAGAGCAAAAATATAAAATTAAAGGGAAGGTTCAGGGACTAGCTAAAAAAAATAAAAATCCATTTCCACTTACCTGGGGCTTCCTCCAGCCCGTGGCAGGCAGGAGGTGCCCTCGGCGCCGCTCCGCAGGCTCCCGATGGTCTCCGGTGGCCGACCCGACCTGGCCAGGCCGGCGGCCAGGTCGGGCCTCTTCTGCGCTCCATGGTGCGTTCCACGCCGGCGCGCTGACGTCATCGGACGTCCTCCGGGTTGTACTGCGCAGGCTCAGAACTACTGAGCCTGCGCAGTGCAGCCCGGAGGACGTCCGATGACGTCAGCGCGCCGGGGTGGAACGCACCATGGAGCGCAGAAGAGGCCCGACCTGGCTGCCTGCCTGGCCAGGTCGGGTCGGCCACCGGAGACCACCGGGAGCCTGCGGAGCAGCGCCGAGGGCACCTCCTGCCTGCCACGGGCTGGAGGAAGCCCCAGGTAAGTGGAAATGGATTTTTATTTTTTTTTAGCTAGTCCCTGAACCTTCCCTTTAAGGTAAGAAAAGTAATATTGAAATGAAGGTAATCAGGAACAACTTAATTTGAGTGATTATTTTGCTTGTAAATGTGCTGAAAGGTTATTCTTATCACTTAGGTCATGAATAAGTAATTTATGAGAAGTTTTGTGAATAAAGCCCACTGTGTAAAAATTTGCAGCATTAGCGTATCCGTTTCGCGTTCGCTTGTGCTTGAAACTGTGCATGCTAGGGTACAGGTCAGTGACTGCTCTCCCAAGGTCACCTATGAATAAGAACAAGGGGGCATGATGAAATTTTTTACTTTTGCCTGCGCTTACCTCAAATCCGCTAGTCTGGTTTAAAGGACCACCATCGCAAAAAAAAAAAAATTAGGCAGTGGTTTCTCCCGGCGGTTCGGCTGGCGCTTAACAGCGTGATTGTATTCACATTGCGGGGCAGTTACAGGTATATCTATACTGCATAAGACCGTGCCTGGCCCGGCTCTGGACTTATTGGTTATATCGCTGTGCACTTATGTTTTTATATGTTTCATAAGTGCATCTAAGCTATCAAATGCCATATGTATGAAGCAATTGGCTCTTATGAATAAATTAGATATTTTTACACGATGTGACCGTTCTTTTGTTTTTCGGGTGCTACAAACTCACTACTGCTGACGACTGGATTGAGGAGTGAAGGTGCCTTACCCATATACGTGAGATGGAGATCTGCTGGAGTGGCTGTGAGGTGGCCAATACCTCAGAGGCTTATGTGGGCCCATCCAGGCAGCAACATTTGGTGAGTGGGGACACGAAGGGGAGCATTTATCCCTAGCAGTGATTGCTCTATATCTGCCACTGCGATGTTACCCTGCGTATTGGCACCAGTTATGAACTTTAAGAGATTACTACTATTTTTAGAATTCAACTCTTTTGATCTGTATGCAGCGCTTTTTAACCCATATATACTATTGATCATTGGCTCTGCACTAGCATGGTAGCACTCTACATTTTTTTGATTGTGGCTTTGAATTCATTTTTACATTTTTTGATTGTCTGGTTGAGCGCTAGTCTAATTGTGTCATTTAACAAAATAGTGTGCAAGTGATTAGAGAGGCCGGCTGGTATCTTACTAGTTTGGCAGTCAAACTGCAGTTCAGGAAATGCTGTTGAAAACAAAGAAAACCCTGAGAATCCCCCATGAAGAGATGCACTGGCCCGAAACCTGTCGGTTCTGTCAGATATTAACTGCATACTTTGTTTGCAATAGTGGTCCTTCAAAGAATAAATTATTTTATTGCTCTTATGTTATCAAATGGTCCTCTTTCAGTGACTTTGCCTAAAAAGTGATTAGTATAACATTATAACAGACCTCCCCTTGCCCAGTAAATAAATGAATCCAACTAATTAAAGAGACACTGAAGCGAAAAAAAATGATGATATTATGATTTGTATGTGTAGTACAGCTAAGAAAAAAAACATGAAGATCAGATACATCAGTGTAATTGTTTCCAGTACAGGAAGAGTTGAGAAACTCCAGTTGTTATCTCTATGCAAAAAAGCTATTAAGCTCTCCGACTAACTTGGTCATGGAGAGGGCTGTTATCTGACTTTTATTATCTCAACTGTAATTAAACTGTTTCCTTTTCCTCTAGCAGAGAAGAGTTTATTACTTCACAGACTGCTCTGAAAGACTCATTTTGAATGCTGAGTGTTGTGTAATCTGCACATATTATAGGATAATGCAATGTTAGAAAAAACACTATATACCTGAAAATAAAAGTATGAGAATATTTTCTTTGCTGCTAATCTTCTAGTAATTATTCATAGTACACAACCAATTCATTATATCATATTTTTTTTTTTTCGCTTCAGTGTCTCTTTAAAGCCTCCAGCTGCTGGTTAACTAACAAACTGTCAACTACTTGATGAGCAGCTACGGGGTTTGGTTGGCTGAAATCTTCTCCCGTGGATCACTGGAGTTTTGAGTGTTTGAGTGCGCCTCGCTACTCGTTGTTTTCCCACATGGGATGTTTGCTGTAGGAACTCTTCCTGTATTTGTATATGTTATAGCATTAGATGAGGAAGACTGCAGAGGCGATTTTGATATCTTTCTTAAAGTACCAAAAAAAAGCGGAGACCGTGCACCGTTTAGTTATTTCTTGAATATTTATTAAAGTATTTGCATTGATTAACAAACTCCTTTCTATCCCAAATCAATTGCTGCTTATGTAGCAACTAATTTGTGATGTTTCTTTCTTTGACTTTGCTTTGTGTGTGGGCTCTTAGTACTGCAGTAGTTTTGCAATGCAAATAAGACTTGAAACAAGACATGACCTGAGGTGGTTTTTAATTCTGCTCAGTTAAGTGGACAGCAGGGAGAAGAAATGTTGTACAGCACACGGTTTGCAATATATTTCTTGTACATTTAGGGGGTTGGTAAATCTCTCTTTAACCACATGAGAAAGGATATGGATTGCAACAGTGGTACCTGCAGACACCATGAGGGATCTTTAGTTAAGATACTAAATGGCAATACAAAACTGTCTGCACAGAAATTCCATAGAAAAACATCCACTCTAGTGTCAAGCAGCTGAGGATTACTTCAAATCTGAGTCCATCAATAAGTATGTGAATAATGCATCAAGAAAGCAACTTTTCTGTATGGCATCTGCTAAAGCACGGAATTAAGAACCAATGACCTGACTGCTAACTCTTTCGTAGAATTTTTTATTTTTTTTTAAACCACACCTGAGTCTAGGACGTAAACAAAGTAACAATCGCTAATGCATAAGACACAATTATACGGTTTACGCTGACATTTTTCAAGCCTTCATTATCCACATAAATAATACACCTATGGTCAGAACTTTGATCCAATACAAATATAAAGCCCTCCCACAGTTTAAACCAGCTGTGAGCTCCTAGATTGCACACTTTATACCGTGCACATGCCACAATCCATGCATCAATTTATACACTGTTCCTAAGCTTTTCCACAGACTTCCAAATGGCCTTGCTGGTGAAGACACTTATTTTTTCTAAGACGGCAAGATCCCACAAGGCTTAAAGTTCAAAATCTTTTTTCAAATACCTTAAAGAGGAACTCCAGGGGGCGCATGCGCAGCGCCGGCGAGACCACATGTGAATTCTTGCCGCTCTGCTCCTCGGCAGCCTTCTACCGCTAATAGCAGCGATATACAGCACTACCACAGCTCACGCAACCTGGGGTCTCCCTTCTGAGTATGCCGGGAGGAGGCAGGGATAAAAACAGATCGAAGATATCCACCTCTACGCCTACTAGCAAGCGTTTCTCTAAGGCCCCTCTCCGCCTCACTGAAACCAAAATGGCCGACGGAACAACCCATACTGCACGGAGCGGCTCCTCCACTCCAGACCATCAGCTGGAACCGTCCCCGGACTACAACCCGGACCTAGACCTGACTCCACAGCTGCCCCCCATGCACGAGGATCTCCTCACGCATATACAGTGGGTCTTTAGACTAGAACTAAAGGAGGCAGTGAGAAACATCACTGACCAAATCAAAGACCTGGGCCATCGCGTGGACGGTATTGAAAAGCAGGTGGACGATATAGCGGGAGCACAGGAGACTGACAAACTCCAGATAGACCAGCAAGCGGAGAAAATTGAAATGCTGGAACTCAGGCTGGAAGACGCCGAGAACCGCAGCAGAAGGGCAAATGTCCGCATCAGAGGCCTTCCGGAAACAATTACGGATCTGAAACCTACTGCCCTGAACCTCTTCAGCGCTCTTCTGCCCCAGATGGACCAAGCCTCCTTCCGCATTGTCCGAATCCACCGAGCCCTTGCGAAGCCCCGCAACCCGGATTTACCACGAGATGTGGTCCTAAAATTCCAGTTTGAGGAGGTTCGTGACCTCGTTCTTGAAGCTGCAAGGAATCTCACTGCGCTCCCTGGTGTGCCTGAAACGGTTCAGCTTTACGCGGATTTAGCACCTTCCACCATACAACGTCGCCGGAATCTCCGACCAGTGACCACCTCCCTCCAGAAAGCTGCGGTGAGATACAAATGGTGTTTCCCCTTTTCCCTATCATTCACACATAACGGCACCATATACACATGCCGATCTCTCGAGGAGGGCCGCAGACACCTTGAACAGGCGGGAATACAGCTAGAACCTATGCCATCCGTGTCTCTTCCACAGAGGCCTTCTCGCCCGACCAGGATTTGGTCCTCTACAAGAAGTCGCCAGAACTCCTCACAACCTGCGTGAGCTCCTACTGGGTGCACGAAGTACAACCTGAAGCTATGTCCACATCGGTCGGCTACACTACCCAAATCTGCAAAGATTTCACCAACGCTCGCTAACGACTGTAAGTACTCTGCCCCCTACACCAATAACTGGTGATACCTACTCTGACCCAAGCCGCTGACAAACCATTAGTTTTCTAGACGTTAAAGGCATTATAAAGACTTCATTGTCCAGCACCGGCCACCTGAACAACTGTTCCAGAAAGTGAAATTCAAGCTGACCTTATCGCCACTTAAGCGGTGCTTAAAAGCGCCATTTGGGAATTTAAAACTCAACTTTGCTACCCCTGGAGCTCAGCCCCGTGCTTCAAAAATAATGAGGATTTAATCACTTAGAGACTGACCCCCTAAACATCCCTGTTGACCTTTTTACGACATGCTTGGAGGTTTTGGGACCCCTGGCCCTCTTATGTCTCACTTCAGAGTCTAGGAGAGCAGATCCCCACCAGCGAAAGTGGAACTTTCATAAAGAAAATTCAGCAATCATAGCACTTCCAGTCTTGCTATTATGCTCCATGAACTTTAGCCACTAGATGGTGCTGTGGGACCATACAAATCACATTTACCTGCCAATTCTAACTTTTCTTTCCAGGATGTGGAGGTCTGCCGAGGTTCCCCATGTTGTCCCCCACTAATGAGCAGAGCTGAAGGCGTTCTAATATTGCTCTCAGTTCTCCTCATCCAATTGAGGATATTTTCCTCTATCAACCTGTTTATTCAAATTACCATCGTCATTAGGCCCCGTTGGCCAGTTTTACTGTTATATGTCTGTATTCTTTTTCAGGTCAATGACACAACATTTACTTACTACAATGCTGGAGGTGTCCCTGTTGGGGGGGGAGGCACAGTGTCGCCTAATCTATTTTCCCTAAACGCAATAATATCCTATAGTATCTAATAACCATGGCCCAAATTAACATCATTTCACACAATGCAAAAGGCCTAAACTCGCCCTCAAAACGAAGGAAGGCCTTTATAGATTATCAAAAATGCTCACCAGACATAATATGTATCCAGGAAACGCATTTTACTAAGACATCATTCCCTAAATACTTTCATACCCATTACCAGCGACACTATGCCTCCTCTGCTACCACTAAACATAGAGGTGTTCTTACCCTACTTAAAAACACTTTACCATTTGTCCTAGAGACATCTATCACTGATGAAGAGGGCTGCTATACAATTTTAGTAGGTTCACTACAATCACACAAACTCTGTATAGTAAATTTATATGCTCCTCCTGAAGCCCCAATGACCCCTATCAACGCAATTCGTAAACAAATCGAAAGCTACTCTGCTTACCATGTTATCTGGGCAGGTGACTTCAATATCGCCCCTAATCCAAACTTAGATAGATCTCAACAACCTCCCTCCTCTAGGCAGCGCCAACTTTCTGCATCTCTGCATAAAACAATGTCAGAGGTCCACCTAATTGATACTTGGAGGGAACATAACCCGGTATCCCGCGGATACACCTTTCTCTCCTCTGCTCACCGCACCCATTCCAGAATTGATGCAATTTTCCTATCCTCTGCCCTAATACCTAACCTGATCTTCACCAGACATATGATAAGCGCTTGGTCTGATCACGATATAGTATGGATGGCCTGTTCATCCCTTACCACCCCTATTGCTCGACCACCTTGGAGGCTCAATGAGAGCCTATTAACAGATGGAGAGGTAGTTTTGGAGGTAGAAGAACATCTTAATAGCTATTTCCAAATAAATGACACAGCTCAAATTAAACCTGATATTCTCTGGCTGGCACATAAACCAACCATTAGAGGGCAACTTATAAAAATCGCTACTCAAAAGAAAAGAGCAAAAACTGAAAAACAACTTAACCTTGAGCATAAGCTATTTCAGTTACAGGTGGCCCACGCTTCTTCCCCTTCCAGGTACATATATAAACAAATACAAGATACTCAACATCAAATAGATATTCTTCTTTCAGCTCGGACAGAAAAGGCTATTAGATGGACCAAATCAAAAATCTATGTACAATATAATAAACCTAACACATGGCTGGCCCGCAAACTCAGGCAAACTCAATCAATTAATAAAATCCTGCAAATTAAAACTAAATCAGGCGCGATCACATCTGACCCTCTTAAAATACACTCGGAATTTGCCAACTACTACAGATCACTGTACGCTGCTAAACCACCTGATCCAGCTTGCTCCCCCTCCAACCCATTCTACCAAAATCTAGCACACCCTGTACTCTTACCAGATAAAGCATCTGCCCTTAATATTCCAGTCTCAGACCTAGAAATTTATATGGCCATTAAAAAACTGAAGAATGGGAAGGCACCCGGCCCAGATGGCTTGTCGGCCGCATATTATAAAAAATTTAGGAAGCCCCTTACACCTTACTTAAAAAAATTATTTAATTCCATCCTGGAAGGCAAAACTCCCGCCCCAGAATTTCTACAATCCATAATTGCTGTCATACCAAAACCTAAGCGAGACCCACTTGATATTAAAAATTATAGACCCATATCACTTCTAAATCTTGATTATAAAATTTTCACAGCCATATTAACAGCTAGACTGAACAAAGTCTTAGGACCGCTCATTCACAAAGACCAAGTCGGTTTTGTCCCGCTTCGCCAGGCCCCAGATAATGTCAGGAAAGTTATTAATCTACTACATGTAGCAAAATCCAATAAAGCTCCCTTCGCTCTATTGTCCCTCGACATGGAAAAGGCATTTGACACAATAGATTGGACCTTTATGCAAACCACATTACTTAAAGCAGGCGTCAACGGCCCTTTCCTACAAGCTGTCAAATGCCTTTATTCCAACCCAACAGCCTACCTCAAACTCCCTACCAATTCCCCAGTCTCGATTCCCATTCAGAGAGGAACAAGACAAGGGTGCAAGCTCTCCCCAGCAATCTTTGCTTTAGTAATTGAACCCTTAGCTAACATGATACGTTCCAACACTGATATCCAGGGCATAAAGGTTAGGAACTCTGATTACAAAGCCAATTTATTCGCCGATGACTTGCTATTAACCCTCACATCACCTCACACCTCTATCCCTAATTTGCTCCAGTTAGTAAAACACTTCGGTCAAATCTCTGGACTCACTCTAAATTTAAATAAGTCTGAGATTCTCTTTGCAAATATGCCCAAACACATCGCGGAGGCCCTAGCGCATAAGATGGGTCTTTCCTACCAATCAAAATACATCACCTACTTAGGCATTAAAATATCAACAAACCCTTCAGATCTATTCGCGCTAAATTATAGGCCGATGCTGTCAGAGCTGAAACAGGAACTGATCAAGTGGAATTCTCCCTCAATCTCATGGTCTGGTCGCATCCATTCTATACGAATGAACTTATTACCACGCCTGCTTTACCTCTTTAGATCACTGCCTATCCATCTAACTAAAGCTTCCCTTAAAGACCTACAGTCCTCAATCTTTAAATTTATAGCTAACAATAAAAAAAGTAGAATAAGACAGAATGTCATGTATCTTAATAGAGAAAGAGGAGGTCTAGGTGTACCTGACCTCTATAGCTACTATAGAGCTGCCCAAATCGCACAATTAGCACAGATGCACGCTACTCACAACCGACCTCTTTGGGCAGACATTGAGAATGATCTCCTGGCCCCAATTAACTTGGTAGCCCTCCAATGGTCTCCACAACTCTCCCCTGCTAAATACAAAGCACAATCACCCCTATCTGCCCATTCTCTGGCCATCTGGCATAAAGTAAGATTCGTAAAGAGACTACAATCTGCCGTTCCCCTCCAACTCCCGATTTTTGGAAACCCCAATTTTCCGCCGGGTTGGGAATCACGACCCTTCCAGTGGTGGATTTCACATAATTTCACGACTGTCTCCAATTTCCTGATTAACAATAGTTTCCCGAATTGGACGGCATTTTGTGCCCACATATCTTTCCCACCTAAAGAACATTTCAGGGCACTACAGATACATCATTTTCTTAATACACTGAACCACTCTGCGCCAGTTATATTACAGCGCACTACTTATGAACACTGGTGTGACCAGAGACCCTTGGAGGGAGGCCTCATTTCTTATCTATACTCGGTCATCTCTCAACCCCTAGAAAATAGTAAGCTAGCATCTATGAGAGCATGGGAAAATGATTTAGGAACAACTCTCACCCCTAAACAATGGACCAAATGTTGCCTAACTCTAACTAAAGGGAGTAATTATTTCTCCCATATAGAAACAAATTACAAAATCCTCCATCGCACTTACATAACCCCACAAAAACTACAGGTTATTTCAAAAGACAAATCTCCTAGCTGTTTTAGAAATTGCGGGCAACTAGGCGACATGGCCCATATCTGGTGGTTCTGCCCTGTAGCTAAAACATATTGGTCTCAAGTAGCATCAGCTATAGGCACAGCCTTAGAGCTACCTCTTGCTCCTGATCCATTTCAACTACTGCTTGGAAATAAACCGCCAAAGTGGAAATATCCGCAACATAGACTTGCACAACATATAGCTAAAGCGGCTAGACTCCACATTGCCCGTCAATGGATGAAACCCACCCTGTCATTCGAAATGACTGATTCCATTATTATGGAGATCCTAATATCTGAAAGGCTACTAGCAATAATTAATGACGCTACCTTGCCCTTTACACGAACCTGGCAACCATGGCTCTCGGCCTCATCAACTCTAGCCTTGCGGTCCTGTGCCCTCTCCTTCTAGGGACAATCCACTCCAAATGATACTTCCCGTACTGTTCTCTTTTTATATCTCCATATAAATTGTCATCTGACCTGTCACTGTTTATATCTGTACTAATGTTTTTCACCATGTTTGAATGTTAACTGCAACATGGCCCTTTGTCAAGGGTCCATCTAAATGCTGTTATATTTGATATAATTTTTAACAATAAAACTTTTTGAAACTAAAGAGGAACTCCAGCCTATAGAAACACACTGTCATTAAGTTACATTAGTTATGTTAATTAAAATTGATAGGGAATATATCTTACCCACCCTGTTTTAAAAGAACAGGCAAATGTTTGTGATTTCATGAGGGCAGCCATCTTTTTGGTTGAAAGGAGGTGACTGGGAGCATGAGACACAGTTCCAACTGCCCTGTGTCCTGATCACCCCTCCCAGTTGCTAGGCAACAAATACATCAGAAATCCCATCATGCTTTGCACAGCATCAGGGGAAAATTATCCGGGCAGTTTTCTTTGATGGGGCGGAGCTTTGCTAAAAATGCAGCTAAAAATGATGCTTTGGTAAGAAAAATAAAGTTCTGATGCTGTGAAACTGTTAAAGAAACACCAAGCCTTTTCAGTTCTGCTTAGTAGATTTTTAGTCTGGAGGTTCACTTTAAGGCCCCTTTTCCACGGACTGTTGATAGGCAGTGAAATGCCTCTCAAACTTTCACAACTGCTCAATCAGTGCTGCCTGGTAACTGCTTGACAGTTTGACAGTCTGTGGAAAAGAGATTGTAGCGTAACCCATTTGAGGAAGCCCTGTGCAGATGGTGTGATGCATTATGGTTAAGTCACTCAGATAGCTATCTTTGCAGAAGACGGGATCATGCGATGTGACTCATAATTACACATTTTTGTGTACTTTAGTATTATACCGTCGAGCACATTTGGGAGCCTTCTGTTAAAAATATATTTACTTCTCTTGCAAGATTGAACCATCTTTAGGAAGCTGAACATCTTGGCTTTCATTTGCACCAGGTTCCAAGGCAGTATGACACACGGTTCCCAAATTAGTGCGTTTTGAATGAGATCTATACATTGCATTTGGCTGTCGCTGTTATCATTAGAAGCCTTCGGTCTCTTTAGTGGGTGGCCGGTATTTTTAATGCCTAGTGCCAGTCAGGTTAATAATTGATGAACTCCGGCTCCTGTTCATCATGCCCCATCTTGTCCTCAGACTTGTTGACACCAGCTCCTCTTGTATCACCCCCTCTCCCATCCCCCCACCCCCATTGTCTCCTGCGCTCTGTCCTGTGTAGGGTTGCCGTGCAGAAAGCTGTTCTGTTTCTGCAAGTATATTACCTGCCCAGACCCCTGGAAAAAGATCTTGCAGGCAGGGTGTCACTACACTCCACAGTTTCTGAGTTGGTGCTGCTGGGGTCACTGTGATTCGTTTCTGCAGGCAAGAAGGGGCCAGCCTCCAGCCGCCTAATATAGAGATTGGAGGCTTCTAATAGTAACAGCGACAGCCAAGTGTAGAGGGCACCCCTCCTTCAGCACCCACTTGTTCAGAAACCGTGTGTCATACCGACTTGGAACATAGTACAAATGAAAGCCAAGATGTTCATGTAACGATCGGTGTCAGCACGCAGAGAGAATCTGATTATTGGTGATCTGCAATATCACCAAGAATACAGATATATACCTGATTATTGATGATCTGCAGAATCACTGATAATAAAGATATATTGCTAACCTCTGGACACCTGGATAATGTGAGTGTTTGGTGTAACGGTAGTACTTTGAGTATAGCACAGGAAATTAGAGATAGTATGGGCAATACTGCTCTAGAGAAAAGGAAACCTTCAAGTAGCCTGAGACTCCCCAAGGGGCGGAGTCAGGCTGGAAGAAGGAAGGTCCAGAGAGTGAGTGACAATCTAGATAAATGTCACTGAGTGATCTGGAGACTATCTCTTAATAGTAGAGATAGCTCTCGAGGTCGGGCAAGCCAGGTCGGCAACACACGGTCAGATAAGGTACATAGACAGTAGGTTGATTCGGTATCCAAGGCTAGCAGGGTTTGGCAACAGAGTTTCAGATATGCGAGGTACCGAATCAGAGATCAGAGGAGTAGTCAGGAAAGCAATAGGTCATAACAGATATCAAACAATGCCTAGTCTGGGTGTGAGGTCCTTGGTCTCTACACCCTGGAACTAGTCTGATGTATAACAGGATGGTAACACAAGTTCCCTAGTCTGGGTGTGAGGTCCATGGTCTCGACACCCTGGAACTGGTCTAAGCATAAACAGATTGATAACACAGGTTCCCTAGTCTGGGTGTGAGGTCCGTGGTCTCTACACCCTGGAACTGGTCTAAGCATAAATAGAATACAATACAAGTAATCTGGCTCAGTGTGAATTCCCAGGTCCTCCTGGTTCAAACACACTGTAGGATCTGACTAAGGTCTGAGTGCTTTCACGTAGTGTTCGCAACGGCAGACAACTTGTGACTGGCCAGCACCAACTATATATAGTGTAGCGCTCTCTGGCGCCACCTCTAAGTGATGGACCAATAGAAACTTGCTCTGGCGTCAGCTGACCAGCCTGGTCAGCTGGTCCCCTCTTGGCCGTCATAAAAGTTCTGCCTCTCAGCGCGCGCGTATTCCTAAACCTGTGTGAACTAACAGACTCAGCCACACCAGACGCACGCTGCTGCGTGCAAACCGCCGTGCTGGACGCGGAACCAGCCGCCTCGCTGTCAGTACATGTGGCGGCTTTTCTGCGTTCTGCCATGTTACCAGACGCACGCCTCGGCGTGCAAACCGCCGCATTGGACGCGGAATCAGCCGCCTTGCTGTCAGAACGCGCGGCAGCTTTTCCGCGTTTTCTCACAGTTCAGCTTTCTAAAGATGGTTCAACCTTGCAAGAAAAGTAAATATATTTTGAACAGGAGGCTCCCAAATGTGCTGGACGGTATAATACGTAAGTACCCATTTTTGTAACAGGAGTATCACTTACTAATACTCATGAGATTGTTTAAAGAGACACTGAAGCGAAAAAAAAAATGATGAGATTATGATTTGTATGTGTAGCACAGCTAAGAAATAAAACATTAAGATCAGATACATCAGTGTAATTGTTTCCAGTACAGGAAGAGTTGAGAAACTCCAGTTGTTATCTCTATGCAAACAAGCCATTAACCACCCTGGCGTTCTGATTAAATCGCCAGGGTGGCTGCGGGAGGGTTTTTTTTAAATAAAAAAAAAACTATTTCATGCAGCCAACTGAAAGTTGGCTGCATGAAAGCCCACTAGAGGGCGCTCCGGAGGCGTTCTTCCGATCGCCTCCGGCGGCCAGAAGTAACACGGAAGGCCGCAATAAGCGGCCTTCCGTGTTTCGCTTACCTCGTCGCCATGGCGACGAGCGGAGTGACGTCATGGACGTCAGCCGACGTCCTGACGTCAGCCGCCTCCGATCCAGCCCTTAGCGCTGGCCGGAACTGTTTGTTCCGGCTACGCTGGGCTCGGGCGGCTGGGGGGGACCCTCTTTCGCCGCTGCACGCGGCGGATCACCGCGCTGCAGCGGCGATCAGGCAGCACACGCGGCTGGCAAAGTGCCGGCTGCGTGTGCTGCTTTTTATTTGGTGAAAATCGGCCCAGCAGGGCCTGAGCGGCAGCCTCTGGCGGTGTTGGACGAGCTGAGCTCGTCCAGACCGCTCAGCTGGTTAAGCTCTCCGACTAAGTTAGTGGTGGAGAGGGCTGTTATCTGACTTTTATTATCTCAACTGTTCCTGGACGATTTACTTTTCCTCTGCTAGAGGAGAGGTCATTACTTCACAGACTGCTCTGAAAGACCCACACCAATAGATCGCCCGCAGATCCGACGTCAGATCACCTCCCAAGTGCATTGTTTACATCTGTTCTCTACCCTAAACACCCACTAATTACCCATCAATCACCCCCTGTCACTGCTACCCATCAGATTAGACCCCTATCTGCCCCTAGGGCACTCAATCACCCGCTCACACCCTCAGAACGCCCTCAGACCCCAGCTCTGATCACCTCGCCAGTGCATTGCTTGCATCTATTCCCCCCTCTAATCACACCTTGAGACACCCCTCAATCACCTCCTGTCACCCCCTAGCACACCTACCCATCAGATCAGGCCCTAATTTGCCCCGTGTGGGCTCCTGATCACTCGGCCAAACCCTCAGATCCCCCTCAGACCCCCTTCCGATCACCTCCCCAGTGCATTGATTGCATCTATTTTCCCCTCTAACCACCCCCTGAGACACCCATCAATCACCTCCTGTCACCCCCCTAGCACTCCTATCCATCAGATCAGGCTCAATACAACCTGTCATCTAAAAGGCCACCCTGCTTATGACCGGTTCCACAAAATTCGCCCCCTCATAGACCACCTGTCATCAAAATTTGCAGATGCTTATACCCCTGAACAGTCATTTTGAGACATTTGGTTTCCAGACTACTCACGGTTTTGGGCCCGTAAAATGCCAGGGCGGTATAGGAACCCCACAAGTGACCTCATTTTAGAAAAAAGCGAAAATCTATTAACCTCTCGCATGCAAACAAATGAATTCACAGATTCACTCATCCAGGCACAACTGTTATCCCTACAGCTAAGTTAAAAGCCAGGGTTTTAGTTCACAGAAGAATGCATTCTTATGCTTAGTCACCTATACTGGCTTTACAGGGGTTCTTACAAATTAGCACCCCCCAAAATGCCAGGACAGTAAACACCCCACAAATGACCCCATTTTGGAAGGTAGACACTTCAAGGTATTCAGAGAGGGGCATGGTGAGTCCGTGGCAGATTTCTTTTTTTTTTTTGTCGCAAGTTAGAAGAAATGGAAACTTTTTTTTTTTTTTTTTCTTGTCACAAACTGTAATTTTCCGCTAACTTGTGACAAAAAATAATCTTCTATGAACTCACCATGCCTCTCAGTGAATACTTTGGGATGTCTTCTTTCCAAAATGGGGTCATTTGGGGGGTATTTATACTATCTTGGAATTCTAGCCCCTCATGAAACATGACAGGGGGTCAGAAAAGTCATAGATGCTACACAATGGGAAAATTCACTTTTTGCACCATAGTTTGTAAACGCTATAACTTTTTACCCAAACCAATAAATATAGGCTGAATGTTTTTTTTTTTGTAATCAAAAACATGTTTGTCCACATTTTTCGTGCTGCATGTATACAGAAATTTTACTTTATTTGAAAAATGTCAGCACAGAAAGTTAAAATCATTTTTTTGATAAAATTCATGTCTTTTTTGATGAATATAATAAAAAGTAAAAATTGCAGCAATCAAATAGCACCAAAAGAAAGCTTTATTAGTGACAAGAAAAGGAGCCACAATTCATTTAGGTGGTAGGTTGTATGAGCGAGCAATAAACCGTGAAAGCTGCAGTGGTCTGAATGGAAAAAAGGGTCTGGTCCTTAAGGGGGGGTAAAGCCAGCGGTCCTCAAGTGGTTAAAGCAGTACTACAGAAATGCTGAAGATATACCCTAAATCAGGGGTGCCCAATAGGTCGATCGCGATCTAACGGTAGATCGCGAACGTCTATTTGGTATGGCCGCGTCACATTACATTTTGCGGCCGGCAGCTGTATAACGCGTCTCATCAGATTCTGCTGCCAGCCGGGCGCTGTCGAATCAGGAGGTGGGGAGGAGAGAGGCAGTGCAGCTGAAGAGGAGGAAGCCGCGAACGCCATGGCTGGGGATGGCGCCAGGCACAATGCATCCATGCACGCTGCCAGCCGCCCCCTTCGCCCACCGGAGCGTTCCTTCAGCCGCGGCCATAGAAAGGGGAGGCTAGGACGGGCCCCAGAAGCTGCTGGGACTGGAGGGAAGTGGGCCAGGCACCAACACCTAGCTATCTTTACTGAAGGCCCTTACACCTAACTAAACTGTACCTGGCTACCTATACTGAAGGCCTCTACACCTAGCTATCTATGCTGAAGGCAACTACACCTAGCTATCTATACTGAAGGCAACTACACCTAACTATACTATACCAGGCTACCTATACTGAAGGCCCTTACACTTAGCTATCTATACTGAAGGCACCTATACTTAACTATATTATACCTGGCTACCTATATTGAAGGCCCCTCTACCTAGCTATCTATACTGAAGGCAACTGTACCTAGCTACCTAAATGTTGGTAGATCTCCTGGACTCTGCAAATTTTAAAGTAGCTCGAGAGCCGAAAGTGTGGGCACCCCTGCCCTAAATACTCAAGGGTGAGCTGACGTTTTAACCAAACATATGTACAAAAAGTTGGGTGGTTGGCTTTATTTGCGAGTGATATTTAAAATTAGGCTAATGTGCAAGACCCCCCAATGCAGTGCACACATTGGATGCATGCATGTGCAGCAGAGTACGGAAGCAAGTCTGTAAATATTCTAGCCTCTCTAGGCTCCAGCAGCAGTCTTTACGTCTCCCCTGTTCATTGAACTCCCCACAATACCTCCGAGCTTCATTGAAATCACATGAAAGTGAGTGCAGGAGCTCTCTTGGGGAGGGGAAACCTGTGGACTGCTGCCATACCTAAGACAAGTAGTCATGTGCACACTTAAAGAGGAACTCCAGTGAAAATAATATATTAAAAAAGAGCTTCATTTTTACAATAATTATGTATGAATGATTTATTCAGTGTTTGCCCATTGTAAAATCTTTCTTCTACCTGATTTACATTCTAACATTTATCACATGGTGACATTTTTACTCCTGGCAGGTGATGTAGCTGGTGCTTGCTTTTTTAGCAGTTGGAAACAGCTGTAAACAGCTATTTCCCACAATGCAACAAGGTTCACAGAGAGGAAACTGCCAGGACCAAGGTCCTCAGTTTCTTGTGGGAGGGGTTTCACCACAATATCGGCCATACAGAGCCCCCTGCTGATCCGTTTGTAAAAAGGAATAGATTTCTCATGTAAAAGGGGGTATCAGCTACTGATTGGGATGAAGTTCAGTTCTTGGTCACAGTTTCTCTTTAACCTGCTGGGCGTTCTGATTCTGCGCAGCCTGAGGGCTGCGCATGGTTTTTTTATACCTAATTTTTTTTTTAATCATGTAGCTAGCCTAGCGCTAGCTGCATGATACCCCCCTCCCTGCTGAATCCCTCCCACCCTTCCGATCGCAGCCGGCGCCTATGCCCGTCAGGAAATCTCGTTCTGAACGCGATTTCCTTGAGGGCTTTCCCCGTTGCCACGGCGACGAACGGAATGACGACATTGACGTCGTGACGTCATAGGGAGTCCCGATCCACCCCTCAGCGCTGCCTGTCACTGATTGGCCAGGCTGCACACGGGGTCTGGGGGGGGGGGCCTTTTACGCGGCGGGTAATTGTGGAGCGGCGGCGATCGGAGAAACACGCAGCTAGCAAAGTACTAGCTGCGTGTTTCAAAAAGTATTCAAATCGGCCCAGCAGGGCCTGAGCGGTGGCCTCTGGTGTCTCTGGATGAGCCTAGCTCGTCCAGAACCCTAGGGAGGTTAAGTGTACTCTGCAGCACATACACGCTTCTAATACATGCTCTTATCTGCATGGTGGGCTTTGGGGAGGCATTGGTGGGTGAACTTATTGGTGGGTCACACCATTGCCCATTTTTTTGAATGGAAAAGGTGGGGGGTGGTTTATCTGTAGGTCGCCTACCTGCGAATATATATGTTAATTACAAACTTTCTTCCACCTGCTCTTTACCTGTAAAGTTCTTTGAACCTTGACCCATAGTAATGTTTTCTGCACATAATATCCCCCCTTGTGACTATTAGTCTTGCCCTTGTGTGATTGCGCCCTCCTTGACTTTACAACTCTTTTGTTTAAAGTGTCTTAACCTTTTACTTTTGGTATGAATTGTTGCATCATTTCCTAGATTGAGTTATTTTGGGAATCTCTATACAAAGCCCCCTTTAGTCATGGGCACAAGAGGTAGAAATCCCTTATAATTACACTCTTCTGTATTCTTTCTGGTTTATCAGTATTTGTTTCTATTTAAGAGTTTGAGTCATGAGTTACATTATCTTAGTGTGTAAAGTGATTGGAGTAAGCTGCTTATTGTATCCTTCTGATTTACTCGGTAATGATTGCGTTCTTTCATTTTAGCAGCAGGAGATGGTCGGCTAGCCAAAATGTAATATCTCTTAATGTAATTTGAAAATAGTATAATTAAAATGAATTGGGTTATTTGGGGACTCGGGTGATTTTCTTCTGAGGCAGTCATTGGCCATCATTATTACTGCTTATTTAAAATGCAGTTCCAGCCAAAACCATTTTTTTTCCTTACAAAAGAAAGCCTAAAGTGAGTTTTAGAAGAAAACATTGTGGTAAGGCTGTGTACTAGGCGGTGATACCATGCTCTGTTGAGATTCTTTGCACCCTGTGTATATGCTAGCCCAGCTGCAGGGTAAGCTGTCCAGACTAGGGTAGGGCAACGAGATCCAAAAAATTCTAAGGTGTGGCAGGTTTATACAGATTTGGTATGCAGTTTATGCAGCTTGAAATCACCACTTCTATCCTGTGGAATAAAGAACATTCATTAGAATTGGTACAGGAGCTGACAATTGTTACATGTGTTATTACTCCAATGCTCTTGTTTAATCAGATTACAGCTCACATAAAATGAATACCGTATATTCCGGCGTATAAGACGACTGGGTGTATAAGACGACCCCCCAACTTTTCCAGTTAAAATATAGAGTTTGGGATATACTTGCCGTATAAGACTACCCCTCTTCCAACGCACATCAAATAAAAATAAAAATTTAAAAAATCATTTACTGGTGCTGTGTATGAACAGATACTGGTGCTGTACTGTATGTGTTACCCAGTATATAACAGAATAGTCAATTGACTTGTTGCATTGGTCAACTCTCCTTAAGTAGTCTGGTCAGCTCACCTTATCTCCCTGTTTATCAGAGCGGTATGGAAGAATAGATTGCGCTCCCTCAGCACGAAGATCTGAGAGGCGGTAACAGGATAGGGCGTATCACCCGGCATCAGTGACACCTGGCGTATAAGACGACCCCCAACTTTTCAGAAGATTTTCAAGGGTTACAAAGTAGTCTTATACGCAGGAATATACAGTATTCTTGTAATGCACTAACATTCATATTAAAATGATATATGGATGTCCTATATGGAGCTCAGCTGGTTTTCACACTGATGACTAGAGCATGTCAATGAGATGCAAATCATTCTTAGTTTAGTGCAGGATTATGCAAGTTTTGGATGAAAATGTATGCAGTTTGAAAATGGACTGAATAAATCCCGCTAAGGTGGAATTTATTTCATCCACCATTTTCAAGCTGCAAAATTTACTTGCATCTCATTGACCATCCCCAATCCAGACCCTTTCTTGCCTTATACATGTATCCTGCACCAATCTGGAGTCATTTTTATTGTATGTATGTATTTTTCTTTTAATTATTACAGTAAATTCAATAAAAGGAAACTAACAAAAAAACAAACAAACAACAAAATTCCCTACAAGACAAAATAAATTTTCTGACCAGAAGGTTTATATTAACCATTCACTCACTGTTAGCTTAATGTAAGCAAAATAATCTTGTTGCAATGTTTGGACTTCTCAGTATAGAGCTATCTATTGCTGGATAAGCAGCCCAATTCTTCTAAGGCTGCTTTCACAGTGCGACGTTAAAGTCGCAACGTTATAAAAAGTAATAATGCAGACTAACGCACAGCAGCACAAAGTATGTGTGACATTCACAGTGCTCACGTTGTGTTGTGCGTAACGTGTAGCAATCTTTAGAAAGTGCTGCATGTTGTGCGATATAGGTGTTATTAGCTGCGTTGGACTGTTTGCACATGCTCAGTAATGTTTTTGTTTTTTTAAAAATGTGACACATGCGCCGTTTTTGTTCCATCAGTATGCAACGAAAACGGCGCACCAAGAGACACATAACGCAGTTTAAGATAACGTCCAACTTCAAAACAAACATGCGTTGCGTTAGGGGCACGTTGTGCGACTTTAACGTCGCATGAAACGCAACGTCTAACTGGAAAATAGGCCTAAAGGAATCAATATCCATGCTTGAACCTCTTAAAGCAGGAGGATTAGCCATACTATGCCAGGGAAAAAAACACATATATGGGTAGATAAATACTTGATCTACTTACATAACACATGTATTGTACTGTCCACGTTTTGATTTCAGTGAATTTTATATAGTACGGTAAATGATGAGAATTCTGTTTCTGGTGGGTGCCATGTCTTTTTTTTGCCCACAGCTGAGGCTAAATCCTGATGTCATTCTTCCCTTAAACTTTTTTTCTTTTCTCTTCCAATCGCTGAGTCACCTCAGCCTTGCTTGTAAACTTAAGTGAGCAGGGGATCAGGTTTCAGATAAGCAGCCAGGCAGGGAAATAAAGGGAAGAGGAAGAATATATTATAGATAAAAAGAATCCCCAGCATGCAACTGTTTGGCACTGACTACTAAAGGGCCATTGCTCATAAAATATGTGATAACTCCAAATCATAACAGCAGAAAAACGTTTTAAAGTTTTGAATGCAGGATTCACATCTTTATCACTTAATACACTCAGACCAGTTGCTGTTGAAATTTTATTTTTATGGTGACACTCCCGCTTTTAAAGGAAAAGGTAAGGAATAAAGTGGAGAAAGGTCAGGTGCTGTCTGGGGGCACTAGCAAAGAGAAAGTATGGAGCTGGATAATATATACCCCAGTGGAGAGTTTATTAGAAAGGCAGAGGATGGCCAAGGTATAAGCAGGACTCGGGGAGGATGTACTGAGTTCAGTTAGGGAGCCAATCTGGAGTCTTAATTCTGATCAGTGGAGACTAAACAGATGGACTTGCAGTTGCCTTATGGTCTACTGTTCCTCCAAATGGGAAAGTTCACTTGGGGTTAGCAGTCTCACATTTTAACCTTGATGACACGGTAGCAACAATGCCCAGCAAGCAGCCTTCAGAATCAATTGAAAAATCACTTTCATGAGACCTTAAATATTGTATCATAAGGGTAGAGTGTCCTTGACAATATCAGTTTCCCACGTTAAATCTTTGCATTTTCTTGAATAGGTCATCAGGGGGGTCTGTATGGCTGATATTGTAGTAAAACTCCTCCCACAGTGTGATGTCATTGCCATGGTCTTGACCGTTTGCTGTCTGTGAACCTCATTGCATAGTTGGAAATGGCTTTTTCCTTCTGCCAAGCAAAGAATAGCTCCCTCTGTGCATAGTCGTTACATTAGTTTTTTTTTGTTAAACAGAGGTTCGTTTATTTAAAGTATAAAGCAGGTTACAAATATAATATCACAGTGTATTGAGGAAAATGATTACAAGGGGTATTGAGAGTTTGTACATAGTATATACACTATGCTGAAATGCAACATGGTCTCACAGCACAGTCAGTGTATTTATAATAACTATACCAGTTAGTACAGATCAATACATCAATACATGAATGGTATGTCATTTTAAACCAGTGTTGTTGGCCTAAATAAGGTTTACAAAAGCACAGAGCACCAGGCATCCAACTCCTATAGCAAAATATCCACGGACACTCTAGATATGTGGGCTTTGATTCCAACGTTCCCAAATTTGTGAGAATTTGTTGGGACATTTTCTGTGTTTATATACCAGTTGCTTATAAGGTAACGAGTTTTTGATTCTTGTTTTCCATTCTGATAGAGTAGGACTAGTGGTTGACATCCACCTAAAAGCTATGCATTGTTTAGCTGTGAATAGGGTTTCATTAAGGAAGATGTTATCAAATTTATTGACTTCGTCATTAGTAATATTTAAAATACATGTTTTGATGTCAAGTGTTATTGGGGAGCCCATTCGATCGTGCAGGAAGTCTCTACTACCTGTTTCCAGAATCTTACAAGTGGGGGACATTCAGATAACATATGTAAGAATGAAGGGTTATTTTAATTGCATTTGGGGCAGTTTGGGGAGGAGTTAGGGGAGTATTTAACTACTTGGGATGGCAGACGGTAGCTTTGGTGGATGATGTAAAGTTGAGGTAATTTGTCTCTTATACATGGTGAAATAGACTTGGATATTAAGACAGTCCTCCCATTCCTCCTCATCTATGTCTAAGTCTAACGCGATCCATTTATTTCGAGCGGATTCCATTTGTGTATGAGTTTGGGGCTGTAGTAAAAGTAAATAAAAGAGTGCCTATTTGGTGTCTGACCGGCCCATATTTGATGTTTTCCAGGATCAGGGAGGTGCCCGTCAGGGGAAGACCAGTGCGAAATTGAGCCTTTAGGGCGTGTGATAGTTGTGTGTACATAAACTCAAATTTATGTGGTAGCGAGTATGTTTCTTTTAAGAGTGGAAGAGGGACAAGTTGTGAACTCTTGATAATTTGCCCCAGGTAGTTTATCCCTTTGTCTGCCCAGAGCTTAGTGTTATGCAGTGTAGTTAATTCTGATAGGGAGGGATTATCCCATAATGGGGTATAGTATTCCCAAATTTTGGTAGGGAGAATTTAAATTGCTTTTGACCAGATTCTGGCCGCCTGGACCAAGATGGTGTTGTGGGGATTATGGTGGTACAGGGTATTCTTCAGGAGGGCAAAGGGTAGATTATGAGTCCTGCTTGTAGCTTTGAATCCTAGCAGTTCTGGTGCATAAGGAGTCGGGTCAATAAACTAATTGGAAATATGTTCTAATTGTGATGCTATGTAGTATAGTAATAGGATAGGTAATGCTAAGCCGCCTGCTTCAGAGGGATATGGTAAGATAATATATTTGAGTTTTGCACAGTCGTTACATTAGTTACATTCAGTAACGAACATTCCATACAGATCATTTGGCAGAACTAAAGATGTCGCCACTTGTGACAAATTTCAGAATGTAAATCGGGGAGAGGAAAGATTTTACAATGTGCAAACTCTGACTAAATAATCTATTAAAGAATATTGTACAAAATAAGCAATTTCATGAAGTTATTTTCCTTACAGTTCCTCTTTGAAGTGTGAAAGGTATTCTTTGCATAACATAAATACAGTGTATATTGTACTGCTTTTTTTAGAGCACATATTTCTGTGCACTTTTATTTTACATTTGCGATAACCCTAAATAACCTTTATAGAAAACCATAAAAGTACAACTCAATGCTTTGTCTGCAGTAGTAAGCTGGAAAACTTAAATTGGAAATGCCATGCAATTAATAGCCTTATGGGAATCTTCATTAGAGAATCCTGAAAATGATGAAGATAATTTATCTGCTCGTCTAATTGTTAAGCAGTTGTAGTGCTGTACAATTTATAGATTATAGACTAAACATGTAGTTTTATTATTTTATTTATATAGTGCCAACACATTCCGCAGCGCTTTACAAAGCACAAAAAGACAAGTTGAACATAGGTATAACCCAAAAATATACAGCAGAGTCTCAAGCAGCACAAATATTGCAACAAAAACAGTAAACGTTAGGAGGATGACCCTGCCCTTGCGAGCTTACAATCTAAAGGGTAGTGGGAGACACACTAGGTAAGAAGACGTGGGGGGGAGGATGGATGAGGCAATGAGCCTTTGCCTCTGATTACATTGTGAGCAGATGGGTAAATAGGGGTAATAAGCTTGTCTGAAAAGGTGTGTTTTAAAAGGAACCTGAAGCGAGGAAAATTAATTAAAATAAACACATGATGTAGCTGCAAATGAATATTACATACTAACCTCACTGTCAGTTCCTACTCAGAAGCTCACCATTTTCTGCTTACAGTGATCCCTTCCAGTTCTGATAATATTTTGTCATATAACTGACAGCAACTGGTATATTTCAGTTCTATCAGCAGCTGTCAGTTACAACTGAATGTGCAAGGTAATGTCCATGTTTTCCCATGGCTCAAGTGGGTGATATTACAGTTTAACAGTGTGCTGACCAGGAAGCTGTTATGGGGTAATGGCCATTTTTAAAATGGTGGACGGAGAATTCCATTGATCACCGTGAACAAATGGGACACAGGAGAGGAGAAAGAGATTGAGTAGACTACACAAGAGGTAAGTATGACCTGTGTATGGTTATTTTGACATTTTATTATCAGTTCAGGTTCTCTTTAAAGCTGCTTTCACAGTGGGACATTACAGGCGCACGATAGAGCAGCCTGTAACGCAGCCCAACTCACAGTAATAAAAAATCAATGGGCTGTTCACAGTGTCCACGTTGCGTTACAGTGTAATGCTGCATGTTATACACGGTTTTAGCCGCGTTACACTTTTTGCACATGCTCAGTAATGTTGTTTTCTTGAGTGCAGGAGAGGAGGAGGGGAGAGTCTGCTATTGTGCATAGCCACATGGATAATATTCACTGCACTGCAGTATTTACTTCCTGGAGCGGCCACTTATTGGCTGGCGGGACCACGTGATGTGGAGTGTTCCGATCACGTGGTCTCCAGTGTCTTGATGCATGCGCCGGTTTCGTTCTATCACTATCGAACAAAAACGGCGCACCAATAGCTGCATAACGTGGCTCTATGTAGCATCCACCTTTAGCACCACCATGCGTTGCGTTAGGGGAACGTTATGCGACCTTAATGTCCCCTGCAATGCAACGTCCGAGTGTGAAAGAGCCCTAAGAGTGCGTTTGAAGATGTCCAGGTTTGGAGCATGACGTACAGGCTGCGGAAGAGAGTTCCAGATGAGGGATGAGATGGTCTGTTCTTTCACAAAGGCAAAGTTGGTTCCGAAAGCTGCGTATGGTTTTCTTTTTATGCATTCAGTAGTGAAGTGGACTGTGTAAGATTAATACTGTTTATCCCATAGGACTTCTTTTTCGTGCACATAAAGCAAGCTGTTTGCGAAAGGCTGTTTACCAGTTTGGGTTCTATTAAGTTGTATAGATTTTAAAAACGTAATTATGTCTAAGCCCGAGAAGTTTTATGGTTTAATATCTGATTACAAACCAATGAGCACAATAATCAGTAGCTCTAATTGTGGCTTTAACCTGCCTGGCGTTCTATTAAGATCGCCAGGCAGGCTGCGGGAGGGTTTTTTTTTAATAAAAAAAAAACTATTTCATGCAGCCAACTGAAAGTTGGCTGCATGAAAGCCCACTAGAGGGCGCTCCGGAGGCGATCTTCCGATCGCCTCCGGCGCCCAGAATAAACAAGGAAGGCCGCAATGAGCGGCCTTCCTTGTTTTGCTTACATCGTCGCCATAGCGACGAGCGGAGTGACGTCATCGACGTCAGCCGACGTCCTGACGTCAGCCGCCTCCGATCCAGCCCTTAGCGCTGGCCGGAACTTTTTGTTCCGGCTACGCTGGGCTCAGGCGGCTAGGGGGGCCCTCTTTCGCCGCTGCTCGCGGCGGATCGCCGCAGAGCGGCGGCGATCAGGCAGCACACGCGGCTGGCAAAGTGCCGGCTGCGTGTGCTGCTTTTTATTTGAGCCAAATCGGCCCAGCAGGGCCTGAGCGGCAGGCTCCGGCGGTACTGGACGAGCTGAGCTCGTCCAGACCGCCCAGCAGGTTAAGGGGAAAATCTGGCAACAACACCTTATGCTGCTGGAAAGATAGTCCCATCGTTTTTGTTATTAATTATAAATGGTAAATGGTATGTCTTAGCCAGAGTAGGATTAGAGGCAGTTTGTCAGTTGTGAGGCTTTTGATTATTCTGAAATTATGCATATGTATCCAGAGCTAGGAGAAAGCTATGCGGATCAAACACCGTGGATGTTTCCTATCAGCTAGTGATAACTATTTAAATTATAACATTTAAAGTGAAATAGAGCAGTCACATGTGGCAACTGTCTTTTTCGACAAAGGATTTAGCTCTGCCATGCAGTATTGCCAGTCAAGTGATAATGTGGTTTGGTTTGTGTTAGCTGACTTATCCTTGTTATATCAATGAACTGTCATTAGTTTACTGAGCAGGAAAAGTAAATATTAAATTGTTGTCTCTAGTTGAAGAGAAACCATAGTGACATTTAGTAGAATTTAATAAATTCTTTAGGATACCCACATTTATCTTCATTACCTTGGTTACAGCATTATCTTGCTGTATCCGTCTATAATACACCCTCTCAGTAATGCTTAGCTTGCCTAGGCTATGATGTTATGCAGCCTTCTGCCCCAGAGCACTGTGGTTAGGTCAGGTGATGTACCTGCTCACTACAGAGATGGGAGAAAAAAAATATGCCAGCAGTAAAGATGTTGACATTCGTGCTAAATTTAAGAATGTAAATGTGTTGAGTTAACATTTTACAGTGGACAAACACTGATCAAATAATGTAGCTGGTATAAAGTAGGGATACGCTTGAGGACGCAAGAGTTTGAAACCAGAGTCAAACTGCACCTTATTTTCTATTGGATCTTAACATGCCTATGTTAGACTACATTGGCCTTTTCCCCATAGGTCCAATGTCGGACATAGTCAAATATAGGAAAATGTGGCTGCCACTACATGATGCTGTTGCCAATAAAATCTGTAAACAACATCATCTTATTCAGATCAAACTGCATCCGACACTCTGATCACTGCTGGCCCCATTCACCTTCGCTGCACATAATATTGTAAATATTACGTGGGTACATTTGGGGTAATCCCTACTCTTCTTTAGTAGGGATCACAAACAAAAGTCCCTACAACCAAGTATGCACGATTTTTGTTTGAAATGCTATTTATAGTACCATTTTTTTTAAAGTAAACCCGAGATGAGATCATAAAAAGTTGTTACTTACCCAGGGCTTCCTCCATCCCAATAAGCACCGCCACGTCCCACGCTGTCCTCCCGAGTGCCTTCGTTCTCCTAGTGGTCCTAGTAACGGGCTCAGTCACGCCATTTGGGCTTAGAAGGGCCGCACATGCGCAGAAACTGACTGGCGTGACTGAACCAGTTATCGCGACTGCTAGCAGAAGAACGAAGGCACTCTGGAGCATGGAGTGGGACGCGGTGGTGGGGCTGGAGGAAGTCCCGGGTAAGCAGAAAATATTTTAATGATTTTGTCTCTGGAACACTTTAAATACGGTTTTTTGGATTGTGAGAACTTCTACTGAAATCTGATACAAATGTGCAGATAATCAACAGAACATACAGATAGTGCCCTGGCAAGAATTTGTGACTTAAAGGACAACTGAAATGAGTAGACTATGGAGGCTGCCATATTTATTTCCTTCTAAATAATACTAGTTGCTTGGCAGCCCCGCTAATCTGTTTGGCTTTTATTTGTGTCTGAATCACACCAAAAACAAGCATGCAGCTAATCCTGTCAGATCTGACAATATTGTCAGAAACACCTGATCTGCTGCATGCTTGTTCAGGGTCTATGGCTAAAAGTATTAGAGGCAGAGGATCAGCAGGACAGCCAGGCAACTAGTATTGATTAAAATAAATAAATATGGCAGCCTCCATGTAACTCTTGCTTCAGTTGTCCTTTAAGAGTTCTGAGCTGAGTGAAAATCAGTCTATATGGAAAAAGATATATGGCTGAGAATTTTTCCTCAAGGTATAGATATCCAGCATACAGCATCCCATCCTCCATTACAACCTGTTTTGGAACCTTGTTAGGCAGATGGATAGATTTCATCAGTGTACCAGGTTTGAGGACCATTAACAGTGTAAGAATAACATTAATTAAATATTCCCCTTGAAAATCAATAGGTGAATTTTGATTGGCTCTTGTAGGCTCCACCCAATTTTCTGAATATTAATTCCTGTTAACAAGTGTTCTAAGTTTGAGAACCCTGCCATTAACAGTGTAAGAATGGCTGCAGTTTAAATTTTAAATTGTCCCATGTAAAATGAATGGTTGAAATTTGTTTGCCTGTTTTAAGCCCCACCCACTTTCCCTGAATTTTTAACCATGGTCAGCAAATGACCAACTGCTAAATTGTGGAACCCTGGGTTTATTACTGTGAGAATGCCATTGTAAATGTTTCCCATTGACATCAGTGGGTGAAATATGGTTGGCTATTTATGGTTCCACCGATGTGTGTTGGGGTATGGTGTGTGACCCCCAGAACATATCTTTCCAGGTAGTAAAGCGTTACACACACACACACACACACACACACACACACACACACACACACACACACACACACACACACACACACACACACACACACACACACACACACACACACACACACACACACACACACACACACACACACACACACACACACACACACACACACACACACACACACACACACACACACACACTATGTTGGAGAAATCTTTATATTTGATCTAATGGAATAATTAAACAAAATGATCTAATTGGAAAAAAAAAATGAAAAACATTCTAACATGTATGAGCACCTTTAGAAACTGACGAGTCGACATTAGCAATTTAGTAAATTCCTGACACTAGCCTGTTATTGGAATCTCATTCTGAAATAAAAGCAATACCCAGCGCCCAGATTAACATATGCCTCTTTGACTGTATGCCTTTATGTGGCAGGAAGGGCATGGTCTATGAAAGGCCCGTGCTCCTTTTTGCCTCTTAGGCCTGGTGCGCACCAGAGGAGTTTTTCTGAGCGTTTTGAGTTTTTGAAACCTCTTGCTAATGTTATCCTATGTGTCTATGCACACTGGAGCGATGAGGTTTTGTAAAAAAAACCACATAGCATTACATTGGGAAGAGCTTTTGAAACCTATAGCGTTTGGGGAGCTTTTCTGGTGTGTCTCAGCCCTAAGCTAGTTTTTCTGCATTTGCCCTATACATTAGTCCTCTGCGGTGGTATCATTAAGTAACCGAAAACATGTTTACAGTCTTGTGATTTTCTGGTTGTGAGGGAACTTTTGATGTAACTGTAGAGAATGTTTTTAAAATCTCAGATTATCTGGAAGTGGTTAGCACAGCATAAGGCTCTAGGTAGATGTCAGTTTTTTTCCCCCTTCCTCTGTGGTCTTTCAATGTGACACCTCTGCAAGATATTTTAATGTATAAATTAGCATATAAATAGAAGTCCTTCTATTGGCCATGTTTAAATAAACTAAAGGAAAATAATATTATTCATATTGACAAGTGTTTTAAGCATACTGTAATTTATTGAGAACAAAATAAGCTTATGGCTGAAAGTTGACAGTGAGGAATGCAACCTGCTAACTTGTCTAGTCTGGGCAGTTGAAGCACTTTATTATAGAATCGCTTTATTTGCAGTCCTTGCTGTTTTATTTCATATACCACTTAATGTGAATTATTTATGTAGAAGCCCCATGCTATCCATTGAAAAATCTCACTTTATAAATGTCCATGTTATATGGCAGTTTGTATCTGTAAATCAACACCTCTCTCAATGTGGTCAACAAAAGCTCTTATTAAAGCTATAAAAAGTAATACTAATCTGATAATTGACTTTAGTATTGCACTGGTAGCGGGAAAGGGATGGAATATTTTCATTAATGGGAATCTAAAGCGAGGCTTCCATATTTATTTCATCTTAAAGGAAACCTAAACTAAAGTAAAAAAAAAAAAAAAAAAAGTATAACTTATCTGGGGCTTCAACTAGCCCCCTGCAGCCACTCTGTGCCCACGCTGTAAAAAAGTGTCTCCAGTCCCCTCCAGTGAAACTCTTCCAGCCGACTGCTTAGTACATGTAAACGCATACAAATAAGAAGTACGTTTCTTCTAAAGTAAAATGCGCCATAAATTAGTTCTCCTATGTTGCTGTCACTTGCACTCACCTAAAGGATTATTAGGAACACCATGCTAATACGGTGTTTGGCCCCCTTTCTACGTGGCATTGATTCAACAAGGCGCTGAAAGCATTTTTTAGAAATGTTGGCCCATATTGATAGGATAGCATCTTGCAGTTGATGGAGATTTGTGGGATGCACATCCAGGGCACCAAGCTCCCATTCCATCACATCCCAAAGATGCTCTATTGGGTTGAGCTCTGGTGACTGTGGGGGCCATTTTAGTACAGTGAACTCATTGTCATGTTCAAGAAACCAATTTGAAATGAATCGAGCTTTGTGATATGGTGCATTATCCTGCTGGAAGTAGCCATCAAAGGATGGGTACATGGTGGTCATGAAGGGATGGACATGGTCAGAAACAATGCTCAGGTAGCCCGTGGCATTTAAACGATGCCCAATTGGCACTAAGGGGCCTAAAGTGTGCCAAGAAAACATCCCCCACACCATTACACCACCACCACCAGCCTGCACAGTGGTATTGTGAGAGAACGCGGAAAAGCCGCCGCGTGTGCTGATAGCAAGGCGGCTGATTCCGCGTCCAATGCGGTGGTTTGCACACGGAAGCGTGCGTCTGGTAACATGGCAGAACGCGGAAAAGCCACCGCATGTGTTGACAGCAAGGCGGCTGGTTCCACGTCCAGCGCGGCGGTTTGCACACAGCAGCGTGTGTCTGGTGTGGCTGAGTCTGTTAGTTCACACAGGCTTAGGAATACGCGCGTGCGCGTTGAGAGGCAGAACGTTTATGATGGGCAAGGGGGAGATCAGCTGACCAAGCCGATCAGCTGACCCCAGAGCTGGTAACTATTGGTTGATCACTTAGGGGTGGCGCCAGAGAGCACTACTCCATATATAGTTACTGCTGCCCAGTCACAAGTTGACTGCCGTTGCGAACACTACGTGGAAGCACTCAGACCTTAGTCAGATCCAACAGTGTGTTTGAACCAGGAGGACCTGGGAATTCACACTGAGCCAGTTAACTTGTATTATTGCTCTGTTATACGTTAGACTAGTTCCAGGGTGTAGAGACCACGGACCTCACACCCAGACTAGGCATTGTTTGATATCTGTTATGACTTATTGCTTTCCTGACTATTCCTCTGATCACTAATTCGGTACCTTGCATATCTGATATTCCGTTGCCAAACCCTGCTTGCCTTGGATACCGAATCAGCTTTCTGTCTTTGTACTTTCTGTCCGTGTGTTGCCGACCTGGCTTGCCCGACCTCGAGAGCTATCTCTCCCCTTAAGAGATAGTCTCCGGATCAGATAGTGACATCCACCTTCTGGTGTCACTCACCCTCTGGTCCTTCCTGCCTCCAGCCTGACTCCACCCCTTGGAGAGTCTCAGGCTGCTGGAAGGTTCCTGTACTCTCTAAAGCAGTATTGCCTATACTGCCGAAGATCACCTGCTCATCAGGTGTGTTTCTCAAAGTATTACTGTTAGACCAAACACTCTTATATACATAGGTGTCCAGAGGTTAGTAATATATCTGTATTATCGGTGATTTTGCAGATCATCAATAATCAAGTATATATCTGTATTCTTGGTGATACTGCAGATCACCAATAATCACATTCTCTCTGCGTGCTGACACCGATCGTTACAGGTATCAAGGCATGATAGATCTATGTTCTCATTCTGTATATGCCAATTTCTGACTCATCGAGACTCATCAGACCAGAAAACATTTTTCCAGTCTTCAACTGTCCAATTTTGGTGAGCTCATCAGTGTTCTCCCCAGAATTTTTTTCCAGCCGGGTGGCATGAAATAGTAGCCGGGTGGCATGAAAAAGTAGCCGGGTGGAGCGAGTTGAAAATGCAGGGCAACTGTGCTTACAGCATAGGAGGAGGTAAGGAGGTGAGCCGATGACAGTCGGGTGGTCACCAAATCTAGCCGGGTGGAGCACCCGGCTAAAAGAGCCTGGGGAGAACACTGCTCATGCAAATTGTAGCCCCTTTTTCCTATTTGTAGTGGAGATGAGTGGTACCCGGTGGAGTCTTCTGCTTTTGTAGCCCATCCACCTCAAGGTTGTGTGTTTTGGCTTCACAAATGCTTTGCTGCATACCTCGGTTGTAATTTGTCAACGTTGCTCTTCTATCAGCTTGATTCAGTCGGCCCATTCTCCTCTGACCTCTAGCATCAACAAGGCATTTTCGCCCACAGGACTGCCGCATACTGGATTTTTTTCCCTTTTAACACCATTCTTTGTAAACCCTAGAAATGGTTGTGCGTAAAAATCCCAGGAACTGAGCAGATTGTGAAATACTCAGACCGCCCCCTCTGGCACCAACAACCATGCCACGCTCAAAATTGCTTAAATCTCCTTTCTTTCCCATTCTGACATTCAGCTTGGAGTTCAGGAGATTGTCTTGACCAGGACCAAACCCCTAAATGCATTGAAGCAACTGCCATGTGATTGGTTGATTAGATAATTGCATTCATGAGAAATTGAACAGGTGTTCCTAGTAATCCTTTAGGTGAGTGTACAGTAAGTAGTAGAAATCTGACCGAACTGACAGGTTTTGGAATAGCCCATGTCTTCATGGGGAATTCTCAGGGTTTTGTTTATTTTCAAATGCACATTTGCTTTGTCCAACTGCCAAAATAGTGTGCAGCAAGCAGGGAAGTTAGCCAGCATCACTGTATGAATCCTTTTCAGGGAATGTCTTTATAACAAATAAACGCCTGCTGAGAATCCCCCATGAAGAGGTGGAGTAGGCCACAACCTTTCAGTTCTGTCAGATTTCTACTAACTACTATAGTGACAGCAATATAAGAAATTTATGGCTCATTTTACTCTGGTAGAAACATACTTCTTACTTAAATATGTTTACTATTTAAAATTTTACTTTTTTTTTTTTTTTTTAGTTTAGATTCACTTTAACCATTTGCGGACTGATGCAGTTAAAATCTACGTCCTGCATGTGGCAGTGCGGATCTGACAGGATGTAGATTTCAATCATCCTGCAGCGAGAAAACAGCGTGTATTTGCTCACGCTGTTTTCTCACAGCCGCAAAATACACTCGCCCTGCCGTCTTTACGACAGCAGAGCTCTGTGACATGGTCAGGAGCCATTTTCATTGGCTCCTGGCCCTGTCATCACTGTAAGCCAATCCCATTGATTGACGGGGTCAGAAATAAAAGTGGCTGCTTACCTGGCGCACACACACACACATCTATCTATCTATATATATATATATATATATATATATATATATATATATATATATATATATATATATATATATATATATATATATATATATATATATATATATATATATATATATACACACACACACAGTGGAGGAAATAATTATTTGACCCCTTACTGATTTTGTAAGTTTGTCCAATGACAAAGAAATGAAAAGTCTCAGAACAGTATCATTTCAATGGTAGTCCATGTCAAAAAGTAGAAAAAGGGGCCTTGCACATCGCTTAAAACTTCACTTTTAATGGAACCAGTAAAAGGCATACATTACATCTCCTTTGAGGTGGAAAGAGAGGTACAGGCAGTGAGGGTAGTCGACAGCCGTTTCGCGCCGGTTACGTACAGTGGCGCATCATCAGGACAACCTGCCCCTTGTAAAATCACCCCTTAAATAAGTGCAACACTCACCCCATACGAGCAGCCGCCATCATTCAGCTAAGGGTGCGCCCTCAGTGTATGGAACGCACGCTGGCAAAAAACGCCGCATCCCAGTGTAGTTTCCTGGTTGTGGAACGCTAAGCCGGAAGCTGACGTCACATAGTTACGTCGGGACAAAGCGTCAAATTTGACTCAATACGTCCCCGCATGCGTATCACGGACGCACATAAACTGACCATCAGAGGGCGAACAAGAGCCATAAAGCCATACACCCTACAAAGTAAAGCCACCCATGCTGAATCAACAGTCGCTCTGCTGCCATCTAGTGTACAAATATACCATTACATCCCAAAAGGCATAAATAGCATCCATAGGTACATGGCAGCAGATAGACCAAATTTACAATAAAAAATACAGATGGCTGCTGCTCATAATCTACACCATTGTCCAAAGGAATCACATATCATATGTAACCCACATGTAATTGCTAAATACAGTCCATCCATGTTGGGAGGGAGAAAAGAGATTAAATCAATTATTTATATGCACATTTGCATCAGTATACTACAAATACTCACCACCCTGATGGGATGGACTGCAAAGCAAAACCCATGGTGATCCTGTAGGGGCAGTAAATAATTAAAATGCAAAAAGAGGCAACATAGGATACTAATAACAATTAAAACATAAAACAAAGAATCTCAGATGAAAACAGCCAAATTATTTCTTTCATTCAGACCCAAAGGTCCAACCGCATCGAAATACGAAATCCAATAGCTTTCTCTCTGCAAAAGCCTGCGATGCCAATCACCCCCCCGCTTATCATGTCCAACTAGTTCTAGCCCTAGAAATCTCAGTTTGGTCACATCACTATTGTGAACCTCCCGCATGTGATCTATCACTCTAAGGCAACCCTCTCCGCTGTGTACGGACCTGCAATGGGCCTGATATCTATCCTTGAGCATATTCGGGGTTTCACCCACGTAAATACGTCTACAAGGACATACAAGTGCATAGACCAAGCCTCTGGTCCGACAGTTAATGAACTGTCTGATCTTGCAAGTCCGCCCAAAACGGGTAAAGGTATCACCCAACTCCATAAAGTTACAGCAGGAGCACCTTTGGCATCTGAAATTTCCTTTGGGGCGATTGGAACCTAGCCAACAAGAGGCTTGAGAGCTAATAAACTCACTGTGTGAAAGTTTGTCTTTTAAATTGGGAACTCGTTTATAGGAAACACAGGGAGGCAGGGTACTCTTTGATTTTAACATTTTATCCTGTTGAATTATCCACCAGTGTTTTCTAATCGTTTGTTGGATACACTGGAACATGGGGGAATACGTGAAGTGCATAAAAAAATCTGTCTTGAGAAGCAGACCCATTGGACCTCCTAGTATGCGATAGTAATGAAGTTCTATCTCTAGAGGCAGCTCTGGCAAATGCCTGTTGGATATCTTGTAAATTGTACCCCCTTAATTGCAACCTCTGTCCCAAATCTTCTGACTGTTCTATAAAGTCTTCCCAGCAGCTGGCATTTCTACGCAGCCTCAAGAACTGCCCATAAGGGACTCCCTTAAGTGTAGGGTTGGGGTGGTAGCTATTTGCATTAAGTAAGGAATTGACAGCCGTCTTCTTCCTAAAAGTTTTGGTTACTATCACTCCCTCTTGAATCTTAATATCCAGATCTAAAAAGTCTAGTTGTTGGTCTCCCCAAGTATAGGTAAAGGACATATTCACATCATTGGACCCAAGATAATCCATGAATAACTTAAATGATTCCTGTGACCCCTCCCATATGATCAAAATATCATCTATATAGCGGACCCAGAGCTTAATCCGATCCAGGAACCCATTCCTCGATGAATAGATGAAATCGGCCTCCCAGCGGCCCATGAAGAGGCCAGCATAGGTGGGGGCCACAGGGCTCCCCATCGCTGTGCCGACCTCCTGATGGTACCACTGCCGGTCAAAGAGGAATGAGTTCCTGGTTAGGACAAACTCCAGGCCCGCCAGGACAAACCACCGCAGAGGCTCGTCATCAATAACCTCAGGAATAAAGGATTCTATAGCTCTTAAACCATCTGGATGACATATTCTGCTATATAAAGAGGCCACATCAATTGAGGCTAAGTGGTACTCCGATTGCCACTCAAAAGTGTCCAGAACATTAAGGACCTCTGTAGTGTCACCTACATAAGACGGCAAGGACCTCAACAGGGGCCTCAATTGAAAGTCAACGTATTGAGATAATGCCTCTGTCAATGATCCAATTGCCGAAACAATGGGGCGGCCCGGTGGGTTATTCAGGGTTTTATGTATCTTAGGGATGCAATACCACACCGGGCTGCGGGGGAAGTGAGGGAGCAATTTATTTGCTGTTGCCCTATCCAGTGCACCATCCTCCACCCCCTTCTGTAGTAATTTTTTGAGATCCCCAATGTATTGTGCAGTTGGATCTGCAGGTAGTTTAGAGTATGTTGATCTATCCTCCAGTTGTCGCAGACATTCCCTCCTATATTGATCAGTTGACAACACAACCACCCCTCCCCCCTTATCCGCTTCCTTTATGGTGAGGTCAGACCTCGATTGTAACCATCTCAAGGCCTCCAACTCTTGGCGTGACAAATTAGAGGCATCTCTGGGGTATATTAAAGCCTTACAGTCCTCAAGGACCTTAGAGTAGAACAACTCAACTGAGCCACCTGGTATCGTCGGGGGGTTGAAAACTGATCTATTCCCTATGTTGTAGGGGAGACTGCGACCTATCTCTACTGTGTTAGGAATGTGGGCCTCTGAAAGTTCAGAGGTCTCTCAATGTTTCACTCTCCCAATAATGTTCAGAAGAACCAACTAGCAGAGGTATAGTTCTAAAGTCCACATCCTGCAATTGATTTGGTTGTCTCTCCTTGTTAGCAAAGAACCTGTGCAATGATAACTTCCTAGTGTTCAAGAAAAGTTCCTGTTCAAACCTCACAAAATCAAATTCCACCGTTGGGCAGAAGTTTAAACCTTTATTCAAGAGGGAGTATACTGCATCACTCAACTCTACCCCCGACAAATTGTATACTTTTATTTCTTCCTGTTTCTCTCCGAACGTCTCGGTTGTGGTTTGGTCCACGAGACTTGTTTCAAAATACTCTTGTGATTTCCGTTTGCCTCTCCTGACCTTCCTCTTTCTAAAGGGGCCTCATCCTCCGAGGATGTTCCAGAGTGTCTAATAGAGGCATGTGAACTATTAGGTGAGCTATCAGATGAGTCTACCCTGGCTATTGCCAGAGGGATTTCGTCTCTTCCTCCCCCCCCTTATTTCTCTTATTGGGGCTCCAGGGGGGTCTCTCCTTTCTCCAAGAGAAAACCTGCTGTTGCTCATAGTCCACTCGGTCTCGGGCAAACTTTGTGTTTTTATCCTTTTTAATCTGCTCCTGTATCGGGGTCAGTCGGAGTTCGAACTTGGTGATTAGCAGATTTAAACTGTCCTCATCAGTGAGGGCCTCTATCAATTTCTTAGAGCTTTCTATTTCATCCAAGATTTCTTGGTAGTCAATTTCATTCTCCTCGATCACCAAGTCCTGGTATAGCAGTATACACTTGTCAAACAAGGCATCACATTTGACCTTTGCAGAGGGTCGGACCTTTGACTGAGATAAATGTTTGTAAAAACGTATCCCTCATGGGGCTCTCCCTACTGCCTTATATTTCTTTAGCGTGGCAATAGTCCAATACTTGCGTACCTCTCTTTCCATTAAATTGTACAGTCTGTTCTCAAGGCTTTTCAGCTCTTGAGGGCGAGGAGTGGAAACATTACTTATATCTTTGTTCTCTTCCAAGAAGGAGTCCACATCCTTACGTCCCTCTTTGAAAGCAGACATCGCCATCTTAAGCCAGCCCTGTCACAACACACAGGGTCCGTGCAACAGAGCAGAAACCAAGCAAACAGTATTATCCAATAGAAATAGCTCTGTGCACAGGAATGGCTATTCGTTATAAACACAGAGTGCAAAAGGCCAGAAACTAAATGCAACAGTTCATGTCAAAAAGTAGAAAAAGGGACACTTTTATTGATAAGATGGAAATCAATAAAAAAAAGTATAACAAAAAAAAGTAGAAAAAGGGGCCTTGCACATCGCTTAAAACTTCACTTTTAATGGAACCAGTAAAAGGCATACATTACATCTCCTTTGAGGTGGAAAGAGAGGTACAGGCAGTGAGGGTAGTCGACAGCCGTTTCGCGCCGGTTACGTACAGTGGCGCATCATCAGGACAACCTGCCCCTTGTAAAATCACCCCTTAAATAAGTGCAACACTCACCCCATACGAGCAGCCGCCATCATTCAGCTAAGGGTGCGCCCTCAGTGTATGGAACGCACGCTGGCAAAAACCGCCGCATCCCAGTGTAGTTTCCTGGTTGTGGAACGCTAAGCCGGAAGCTGACGTCACATAGTTACGTCGGGACAAAGCGTCAAATTTGACGCAATACGTCCCCGCATGCGTATCACGGACGCACATAAACTGACCATCAGAGGGCGAACAAGAGCCATAAAGCCATACACCCTACAAAGTAAAGCCACCCATGCTGAATCAACAGTCGCTCTGCTGCCATCTAGTGTACAAATATACCATTACATCCCAAAAGGCATACATTTCAATGGTAGGTTTATTTTAACAGTGGCAGATAGCACATCAAAAGGAAAATCGAAAAAATAACCTTAAATAAAAGATAGCAACTGATTTGCATTTCATTGAGTGAAATAAGTTTTTGAACCCTCTAACAATAAAAGGTTTTCTATTGGATTAAGGTCCGGAGACTGACTAGGCCACTCCATGACCTTCATGTGCTTCTTCTTGAGCCACTCCTTTGTTGCCTTTGCTGTATGTTTTGGGTCATTGTCGTGCTGGAACACCCATCCACGACCCATTTTCAGTTTCCTGGCAGAGGGAAGGAGGTTGTTGTTCAGGATTTCACGATACATGGCTCTGTCCATTGTCCCGTTAATTCGATTAAGTTGTCCTGTGCCCTTAGCAGAAAAACACCCCCAAAGCAAAATGTTTCCACCCCCATGCTTGACGGTGGGGACGGTGTTTTGGGGGTCATAGGCAGCATTTTTCTTCCTCCAAACACAGCGAGTTGAGTTAATGTCAAAGAGCTCTATTTTGGTCTCATCAGACCACAGCACCTTCTCCCAGTCACTCACAGAATCATTCAGGTGTTCATTGGCAAACTTCAGACGGGCGTGCACATGTGCCTTCTTGAACAGGGGGACCTTGCGAGCCCTGCAGGATTTTAATCCATTGCGGTGTAATGTGTTTCCAATGGTTTTCTTGGTGACTGTGGTCCCTGCTAATTTGAGGTCATTCACTAACTCCTCCCGTGTAGTTCTAGGATGCTTTTTCACCTTTCTCAGAACCATTGACACCCCACGAGGTGAGATCTTGCGTGGAGCCCCAGAGCGAGGTCGATTGATGGTCATTTTGTGCTCCTTTTATTTTCGAACAATCGCACCAACAGTTGTCACCTTCTCTCCCAGCTTCTTGCTAATGGTTTTGTAGCCCATTCCAGCCTTGTGCAGGTCTACAATTTTGTCTCTGACATCCTTGGACAGCTCTTTGGTCTTACCCATGTTGGAGAGTTTGGAGTCTGCTTGATTGATTGATTCTGTGGACAGGTGTCTTTTATACAGGTGACTAGTTAAGACAGGTGTCCTTAATGAGGGTGACTAATTGAGTAGAAGTGTCTAACCACTCTGTGGGAGCCAGAACTCTTAATGGTTGATAGGGGTTCAAAAACTTATTTCACTCAATGAAATGCAAATCAGTTGCTATCTTTTATTTAAGGTTATTTTTTCGATTTTCCTTTTGATGTGCTATCTGCCACTGTTAAAATAAACCTACCACTGAAATGATGCTGTTCTGAGACTTTTCATTTCTTTGTCATTGGACAAACTTACAAAATCAGTGAGGGGTCAGATAATTATTTCCTCCACTATATATATATATATATATATATATATATATATATATATATATATATATATATATATATATATATATATATATATATATATATATATATATATATATATATATATATATATATATATATATATATATATATATATATATATATATATATATATATATATATATATATATATATGTATATGTATATATGTATATGTATATATATATATATATATATATATATATATATATATATATATTTTTTTTTTTTTGTGGTAGCACACAGAGCAGGATGTTGCAGTAGTCTAGGTGGGAGATGATTAAGGCATGTACAAGCATCTTGGTGGCCTCTTGTGTGAGGAATGGACGGATACGGAATATATTTTTGACTTGGAAATAGCAGGTGGTGGTTAATGAGGCAATGTGAGGTTTAAAGGAGAGCTCTGAGTCGAGTATAACCTCCAAGCAGCGGGCCTTAGTGGTTGAGGTTATTGGGGTGTTGTCTACCGTTATGGTTGCAATTGGTGGAGGTGTAGATAGCGATGGTGGAAAAATCACAATTTCCGTTTTACTCATGTTAAGTTTGAGGAAGCAGCAGGACATAAATGCAGAAACGGCATGTAGACAGTCGGGGACTCTAGATAGTAGTGATGCCAGATCAGGAGCTGAGAGATAGATTTGGGTGTCATCCGCATAGAGGTGATACTGGAAGCAAAAAGAGTTAATTAGTTGTCCCAGGCCACGGGTGTAGACTGAGAAAAGAGGTGGCCCAAGAACAGAGCCTTGAGGAACACCAACAGACAGTGGGCGTGGGGAGGAATTGGTGTTAGAGAAGGACACAGTGTAAGAGCGACCAGAGAGATAAGAGGAGATCCAGGAATGTGCTTGTCCCTTGATTCCTAAAGATGACAGTGTCTGCAGAAGCAGAGCATGATCAACCGTGTCAAAGGCAGAGGAAAGGTCAAGTAGTATTAGAATGGAGAACTGGCCTTTGGATTTAGCTACCAGTAGGTCATTAGCAACTTTCGTGAGGACAGTTTCAGTGGAATGGTGTGTGCGGAATCCAGATTAAAAGGGGTCAAGTAAGGAATTGGTAGAGAGAAAGGCAGACAATTCTGAATGGATGTGACGTTCCAGCAGTTTAGAAGCAAAGGGGAGGAGTGAGACAGGCCGGTAATTGGATAGAGAAGCTGGATCAAGAGAGGGTTTTTTGATAAGTGGTGTGATAATAGCTTGTTTGAATAAAGAAGGAAAAGTGCCAGTGGAGATAGAAAGATTGAATAGAGTTGTTAGAGCGGGATTAAAGCGGACCCAAACCAAACATTTTTTTAATTCAAAATATTTAGTTGCACCACTCTGACACATACAAAGAAAAATAAACACTCCTTCAAACCTATGATCAATTTCAGTGCATGCTTTTCACCCTTCTCTTTTCATAGCTAGGGTTATACTGGGGGCAGCCATTAGCAATTCCTCCATTGCCGGACACCATCTACTCCACCAGTTTGCCGGAAAAATGCCGGCAATTTGAAAGAAAGGGAGGGGTTCCTCCAATAAATGTAAAATATTTTATATTTGTTATCATGCAGCTGAAAAAAGGCTGCTATTTATTATTATAATTTAGAAAATAGATTTTATTTCTGAAATCTTGTATTTTTAATTTGGGTCCACTTTAAGGGAGGAGGAAAGCTGGGGGATTAGATGGGAGGGAATGGGGTCCAGGGCACAGGTAGTGAGATGAGCTTTGGAGAGTAGTGAGGAAAGACACTGTTCAGTGAGTGTGGTAAAAGATATTAGTGGGAGAGTGGTCTTGTGGATCGGGGGGAAGGCAGTTAGTAGTGGGCGAGGATGCAGGCGGACAGAAGGAATCTATAGGTGATGGTTGAGCTGGTGAAAGTGGTTGCGTGTTGAAGCTATTACGTATTGCATCAATCTTGCTTGTACAGTATGATGCAAAGTCGTTAGCTGACAGACATGTGGTGGGGGTATATTTTTAAACCAGGAATGGCACAGAGGGTGACATTACAATCGGGCCAGTGGAAGCGTGATTCCTTTCGGACTAGTCAAAATCCAGGCAGAAATCTTTAACAGTAAGGCAGAAGCGCTTAGCTCAGAAACATTTGGGAACCAGATGGCTATATTGACCGAGCGCTGTAATAACAGCGCAGGAGATTTGGGCGCAGCTGGTGCCTACATAGGCTGTAATAGGAATTGCGTCTATAGAGGCGCACAGTGAGAAACTTTGGCGCCATCAGAAGACAGAGCTGAAGTTGCTTTTAAAACACTGTAATTCGACTTCCAGCAATAGCTGGAAGCCGAATTACATCATTCCCCACTATCCGTGTGGACTATCCATATGAAATGGCCCCCGGGAACTTGTGTAGCAGAAGGATAAGCCGTATACCGGCTGTATCCTGCGCCCAAGTCTTCCGATGGGCCAGTTCATATGTACGCATATTGACTGTATTTTCTTTTTTTCTGCAGAGGACAGTTTAAAGGTTCGCTGGGCTAGTCTGTAAAATCATTTAGAATGCTGAGTAGTGTTTAAACTGCAAATATTGGAGAATGATGCAGTGTTATAGAAAACACTATATTACTGAAAATAAAAATGAGAATATTTTCTTTGCTACTAATGTTCTAGTAATTATTCGTACTATACAACCACGCTTCAGTGTCTGTTTAAGGATTCTTTCTCACATCCCGCATCATGTTGCAGTCTGCTCCCTTTTGCGTTCCTGTCGCAGTGGCCATTGGTCTCAGTGAGGCATGCCTCACTATCTGCGGTGTGATGCAATGCGATGGAAGGGGTCTCGATGACCCAGTGTGTTGCCGCATGGGACGAGTGGTACCATGCAGCAGGCATTTGCATTGGAGTCTATGGTGCTGCAGCAATCTGTTTAGATGTGCTGATCGGGGTAAAAACAGTGACATACTTCCTGTGCTATGAATATTATCCTGCTGGCACAGTGATATGCACAGAGGAATGGTGCGATGGGATTGTCCTGCCCCGGGCTCTCCTGCTGCAGCACAATCCCACCACACCAAGTGTAAAACTAGCCTAAAAGGAAACCAGCCTCAATCTGTCTCTCACCTTGTGTAGGGAACCCAAAGGAATGAAAGGGTTGTTCTCATCTCCCTTCCTGTTCCCCACATTTGAGCACATGGTTTTGTGTTCTGGTCTGCTCTGACTCCTCTATCTTGAGCTTAAAAACCTACCCTTAATTTGTTCATTCCTCACACACGATGTGACTAAAAGTCTTGTCCATCACCCTCTTTTTATACCCTACTTTGATTACTGCAACTTTTTGTTGTTGCGGTTTGCAACCTTACAGACTAGTGCATCTTTAATCTATACTGAACTCTGCAACTTCTCCACCTATATTGCCAGTTCTACAGCGCTGCTCCCCTCTGCCAAGCCCTCCGCTGGCTGCCAGTTCCTCAGCGGAATCAGTTTTCACTCTAACCTACTAAACTCACCACAAGCTCTCTCCTATATATGTCTTTTCACAAATTCCTGAATTCCACCCCAGCATCATACTAAGTTCTGGTGAGCTGTCTGCTATTCTCCTCTAGAATCACCTGCTCACATTTAGGATGCATACACACACCCAATTTTGATTTGCTAATCACTGACTATTTTTTTTTTTTTTTACTTTCATGTAGTATGAGGGCTACCAGATTCTTCATAGTATGAACAGTTTGTGTAGGTAAGCGCTCATACTACATGGAGGTGGTAAAATTAGGCAATTATTGGCCACTCAGAATTGGATGTGTTTATGCGCCCTTTAACCTCCCTGGCGGTATGATTATTTCTGGATTTTAGGGTCTTTCTAAAAGGTTTCAGACCCCAAAATCAGGGGAAAAAAATCATGCCTCCAGAGTCTTTGCAGCAGCCCCTACTCTTACTCATCTCCCTGGGCTCCAGCGCTGCAATTTTACCTCCATCCTCTAGGTGGCACTGTAACTCTGGTGAGATAGATGACGGCGATCTCACCAGAGGGATTCAGAGCCTCTAAGGACAGGAAGGAGTGCGGCTACCGACGTCTGGATCCCCCGGGAGGTGAGTAAAAGCTTCTGCTGTGCGCTATACTCTGCATTGAGCCCCCGGCGGCTAGCTCGAGCTACACTCTGGATTACCGACAGGAAGGTTAATACACAGGATTTATCAATCGTGTCAGCTAATTTTGGCGTCTTCGTTTTTTTGGGTGCCTTAATGAGAATGACAGCTATAGTGGTGCTCGGTGACTAAATGGGGCGTCAGAGCTCTAATAAGAAAAAAACCCCAAATAATTCATCTGCCGGCAATAGCGGGTGCACAGATTGCATGTCCCCCCAATTGCGACAACAGAGGGGGAACAGTATTTCACATGGCTTTTCAGCGGGGACATGAGACATCTCTCAGCTTCACCCTGCGCCCAAATTTGCCATTTTAAATGTGCACTTTATCATGAGCCTGTATCTTCCCCTGGAACTCTACTCTCTACTGATACCAGTTACTTGGCAGTCCTGCTGATCTTTGGCATCAGCGATGTCTGAATCACACAGACCTGGAACAAGCATGCAGCTAATACAGTCAGGCTTTAGTCAGAAACAGGGACAGGATCTCTGGATAAAAGTATTAAAAGGCAGATGGTCAGCAGAACAGGTGTGCTTTAAATGGAGGAGAAGAAGAAAGCAATATGTGTCCGGTATCTTTGCGAATTGTCAGTGTAATCATTTCTGTGAGCCGTATGATATAAATTTGTATTAACTATTGATTTTAGCACACCTGGTAAATGAGCAGGGCTTGTTTTGATATTGAGGAATAGTCCGTGACTAGACTGGTTTTGATACAAAGGAGAGTGGGGAAAACACACAAAGTACTCACGTATATACTGACCTTTTCCAAAAATCTGTTTTCTGTCCTTGCGGTTCAGCACTTCCCTTCAGAGCATATTGCCTGTGCATGCAGATTAAAGTTAAATCCACCCGTCCATTGCAATTTAACCATGTTCTAATACTGTTGACATTTTGGAAGCTGTGTGTTATGGGAATGGCTGTTTTTAGCGGGCGTAAAATGAGCACATAGTTTTCCTGCATGGTGAGCCACGTCTGCCAGTGATTTTATCCTGCGGCCAATTTAAGTATGATGTGCCGCATCAAGGTAGATATTTTATATAAAAAAAAAAGTAAAAATATTTTTTTCAATGACCTATTATAGTTCCTTGAAGACGAGTGAATGTGCTTGAGAACTAATGTAGTCAAATTTAGTCAAATAACTGGAAGTGTGTGTGTTTTTCGGCCTACAGCTGATGACCTTATTCTAGCTGTTGCTTTAAGGCCTCTTTTAGATGGACAGATGAACTGTGCGCTTGTCGGGCAGTGCTGCTTACCATCTGTCACTCACCAGTGCCTTTAGGCTGCAATTTAGTGCCCTGTAAAACCACACTGTCATTTCACCAGGAAAAAGGAGCTGGTACTTCCAGTATATTTGTTGAGAAATATACAGATGTGCAATGCACAGACCTTTATGCATTAATGGGAATCTTAACTGGACCTAAAAAAAAAAAGTTTCACTTACCTGGGGCTTCCACCAGTCCCTGCAGCTGTCCTGCGCCCGCAATGCCACTTACTGGTCCCCCGCCATGGATAAGTTTCGTTAAACCATGTGCCTGCTTGGTCCTGGCCACACACGTCCTTTATCACGCTCCCGTCCCTGTGGCCATCTTGCGCCTGTGCAGTACACATACTACGTACTTGCGTATGCACGCATACTGCGCAGGGATGGGAACGCAATCGAGGACGCACGTGGCCATGTCCGCGCAGGCACACTGCTGAAATGGAACTGAGCCACGGCGGGGGACCGGATGATTGGTGAGTGATGGTGCGGGCGCTTTACGGCTGCAGGGGCTGGTGGAAGCCCCAGGTAAGTGAAACTTTTTTTCCCCCTTTTTTTTAAGGTTCAGTTAAGGTTCCCTTTAATGTAAATGTGTTATCATTTTTTGTAGACTTGGAGGCCGAGCTTAAAACATTAGCTGCAGACTATATTGACCCCGAAACATTTGCGAAAATGAATTACCTGCTGACTTCATCTTGTATATCTCTTGAGGCTCTGGGAGGCAGAAATATACCCGTCAGAAGTTTGAGTTTATTCTTCTGCACGTTTTATTTTGTCTACGTTGGTTCGAGAATGAAAGATGTAACCTGATTGATCTGTAAGCACAGTTTTCCCTCCTTCAGCTTATGGCCATAAATCAGCCCCTTTGCTGTGTGTCAGTTCATTCATTCTTTCTTCCTTTTTCAGTCGTCTGCCTATGTCCAGCCATGACAAATATAGAAACTATATCACAAATATTTTCAAGCAAATCTTAGATGTGAGGAAAAATGATTAAGAGACGAAAAGTAAGTTTGCTCCCAATTATTTTCAGATTTTGTATTGCTGTTGGCAGATGGAAACAGATGCTGGACTCTCTCCTTACATGGAAAATTTAGCAGAAATCCCCTGTTCCTTTCACTGCCACCACAAAGCCTAGGGATAATGTTGAACGCATCTCTCTTGTGACAGTAGAATTAAATCAAAAGGAAAGGGGTTGTGTTGGATAGCAGCAGTCTGTTGGTGGGGCAGAAGCAGATAACACCAATATCGTGCAACCTAAGCTTTAGCTTTGAACGCACATTTATTAATGTAATAAATTTATTCATAGTCACAACTATGTTAGCATGTGCTCTTTTTCCTGCGTACTACAAGCTGACACTGGATACTCACAGGTTAACATGTCTGTTAACCATTGTAAAAACGATTTCCACGGCCGCTGAGAAAGAAAGGGGGTGGGACCAAAGCTGTAAACCGGATTTCTTAAAGGTAGAAATACATTTTTACATGTATCCATTACTGATTTTTGTGTAAGTTAAAGAGAACCTGAGATGTGTTTGAAGAATGTTATCTGCATACAGAGGCTGGATCTGCCTATACAGCCCAGCCTCTGTTGCTATCCCAAACCCCCCTAAGGTCCCCCTGCACTCTGCAATCCCTCATAAACCACAACCGCACTGTGCAGGCTGTGTTTACATCTGTAGTGTGTCTCGGCTGCTCCCTGCCTTCTGCATAGCTCCGGTCCCTGCCCCCGTCCCTTCCCTCCAATCAGCGGGGAGGGAAGAGACACAGGCGGGGACCGGAGTTCTGCAGGAGGCGGGGAGAGCAGCAGACTGACACTATAGAGATAAACACAGCCCGCTGCGACACGCTGTGTGTCGACAGCGAGGCTGTGATTTATGAGGGATTGCAGAGTGCAGGGGGACCTTAGGGGGGTTTGGGATAGAAATAGAGGCTGGGCTGTATAGGCAGATTCAGCCTCTATATGCAGATAACATTCTTCAAACCCACCTCGGGTTTTCTTTAATTGTGCTCTCATAGGAAATACTTTGACTTTGGTTCTACTTAAAGACCTTTATATTGTAAAAATAAAGTTTTTGCAGTAGAATGTTTTTTTTTCTTTTTTTAAATAGTGCCTTTCACCTATGTGAAGCATTAATTTAGAGAAAACATGCCGTGTTTATGGAATCTTATTGAGCAATTTCCCTCTAAAGACCAGCTAAATAATGGCAGAAAAATCATTCATTTTTTTAATGGGCTTAATTAAGGGAAACCTAAAGTAACAGTATAGTCCCCAGTTTAACTTGCCTAGGACTTTTTCTATCCTCCTGTAGTCGTCCTGGTCTCTCTCTTTCCACTCATCTCCCTTCAGCTGTTATCTCCACCAAAATCTGCATGCACGTTCCCAGGCTGCACGTTCGCAGCTTGATTGTGCTCCTGTGGTTGGGAGCGTGATGCAATTGGGCAGTGCTAAAGAATTGCAATTGCACATACGCCAATTGCTCCCGGATAAAGGAGCGTGATCGAGGCAAGCATCTGCCCAGAGATGCGCGGTAGCCCGCAACTGGCTGTGTTGGCCAGATTTCGGGTGGCCATAGCAGCTGAAGGGAGAAGAGTGGAAAGACTGAGGGACCAGGATCCCAAGCAGACTTGATATAAGTCGCAGAATCTGTGGAAAACCATTATTATTTTTATCATTGTTATTGATTTATAAAGCACCATCAAAGTCCATGGCACTGTACAAAGTTAGAAAAACAAACATGGTGTACATCATAATAATGCAGACAATGGTATACATCAAATATAGACAAATGTAATATGACAAATAAAATGTATAACAGATTGAAAGATACAAAATGAATAACAAATTCCAAGACACAAAAGGGTGAGAGAGCCCTTTCCTTCCGAGCTTACAATCTTACAAACCAATTTAATCTCAGCATTTGAGAAGTTGGATTAGTTTAAATTTGAGTTTACCATCTGATATGCTGGCCACAATCATGTCACTTCTGTTGGCTTTGTAGGCTAAAACAGGAAGTGGTCACAACAAATCGAAACCTTAAAAATCTGTCTCCTGATCAAACTGATTACATAATTTGTCATGCATTTTGTTACCTGCTGGCAACAAGCTGAGTTAATGTTGTGCTACACATTGCTTATATCCTCCATGTTCTCCCCAGGCTCTTTTAGGTGGATGCTCCACCTGGCTAGTTTTGGTGAACACCCGGCTGACATTGGCTCATTTCCTCCTATGCTGTAGGCAGAATTGTGCAGGGAAGCACCGGTCCTGCATTCTCTCATCTCGCCTTACCCGGCTACTTTTTCATGCCACCCGGGTGGAAAAAAATTCTGGGGGAGAGCACTGACGCTACATCAGGAACTCTGGCAGTAACCATGCCTCTAGCTGGATTTTCAATTAGTATAGTGAAACAATGAAAATATGAAAGCTTTTGATATAAAAATCCATCAAACCTGTTTAATGCGCTGTTTGACTATTCTTGGTTACTAAAAATCAGTAACCCTTTGCGCACACGCATGCAAATGTTCAAAGAAATGCACTCACAGATTCACTCATCCAGGCACCTCGGTTATCCCTACAGCAAAGTTAAAAACTGGGGTCTTAGTTCACAAAGGAATGCATTCTCTTGCTTAGTCACCTACACTGCCCAGAAGTACCCAGGTAAACGTAGGTGTCCTAACTCTGGCCCTGTAACATGCATAGTGCAGACATGCAAACATTCATTGCATCAAATCTATCTAGGGATTAGTAGCACACATCCTGACGTCCTCTCCTGGTACAGATAGCGCATCTTACTAATCGCACAAGGGAGCTAAGGAAATGTATCCATGCACACCATGCACATACACCAGCATAAGCTGTGTGCATGCTGACAAAAAACACATTCAGGGGAAGGAGAGGGGGGGGGGGGGGGGGGAGTGCACTAGATTAAAACCCTGGCCACAAGGGTCCGTAACAAGAAAAGAACACCTAAATCCAGGCACATTGCCTCTAGTTAGGACATTTTCATAAGTAATTTAAGGAAAGGGAGTTGCTAAAGGGGGTATGGCCAGAAAAATAGCAAAAATCAGTAGCCGTTTGCACACTCGCATGCAAATGTTCAAACAAATGCATTCACAGATTCACTCATCCAGGCACCACTGTTATCCCTACAGCGAAAGTAAAATCAGGGGTCTTAGTTCACAAAGGAATGCAGGATGTGTGCTCCTAATCCCTAGATAGGTTTGATGCAATGAACGTTCGCATGTCTGCACTCTGCATGTTACAGGGCCAGAGTTAGGACACCTATGTTTACCTGGGTACTTCTGGGCAGTGTAGGTGACTAAGCAAGAGAATGCATTCCTTTGTGAACTAAGACCCCGGCTTTTACCCCTAAGTAGCCTCCTTCCTCATACAGATTGCAAATCTCTGCAGATAAAACTGGCCAAACTCCAGAGACGTAGTAGTAGTGTGGTCAAGTGACGCTGTAGGAAAAGCAACGCAGAAGAAAATAACTTGTTTAGTAAATAATAATAAAAAAAAATCTCTGTGCACCTGCACTGTTGTACCTTGTTCTGGAAAGCAGTCTTATTTCCTTTCTGACATATTACAGTCCTACAAACCAAACAGATGTTTATCGCACTACTCCATACCTCACCTCCTTCTACTTAGCAGCTGAGGATTTTGTCACATTCATCACTAATAAAACTGACAAAACATTACTTCACCATTCAGCCCTTATCTTCCAGCCATATCTTTTCTTCAGAGTACTAGAGTGCTCTCTAATACACTTAATGTCGCTCTCTGAACAAAGACTTCCACCTCTAATTCGACTACTTGTGCTTTGTATACAATCTCATTCCCTTTATTTGGGCTTGTTGCCTTGAGCAGACATTCATTTCTTATTTTATTTGCAAATCAGCACTGCAATGATAAGATTGCAAGCAGTGGAACCAAACTTTTTCTAACATGCTGAAAAAGGCAAATTTAGAGGACAGATTTCCTCTGCCCTTTTACACCAATCAGAGATTTAAAGTGCACCTGAAATGGAAGAACCCCCTCCCCCCCAAGAAAAAAATAAAATAAAAAACCTAGATACTTACCTCAGAAGAAGGAAGTCTCTGGATAGTTCAGTTCACATGCCTCCCCATCTTCTTACACCACTCCGTTCCAGTGCTAGAAGCCTTTGAAAGTATTTGACAGTACTGTTTAATATGGTGCTTATGGCTGTGCTTCCCTCCCTGTACGAGTGTGGCCGCACTGCACAGGAGCAAAGTATGGCCTGTGTGGTAGCATGGAGCAGCTCGTGCATGGCTGTTCCCTACGTCCATGTACTACTCCACTCTACTGCACAGGAGCAAGCCCTACCGGAGCCTGTGCAGTGCTGTTGTGCAGGGAGTTTGGCTGCGAAGAAGAGGGGTCCTGTCCAGAAGCAGACGGTTCAAAGAGGATCGTGGAAGACCCTGGAGCACCAAAGGCTTCCCTCTACTGTACTAAGTATCATTTTTTTTTAAAGCTTCTTTAACTTGAATACATTTTTGACACATGTTAGTTTTAAGCAACACTGTACTGTACTTACCCATGTAAGTACATTTACATCCAAGTGTAAAAAAAGTTTTGTGAAATCTAATAGAAACAAATGGAGCCATAAAATATCTACACTAAGAACTGCAACAGCATTTTCATTAACTACACATAGAAGTACCCAATCCAATCTTGTAATTGTGGATGTTTTATAGGTGTGGTTTGTTGATTTTTATGTCAGTGGCGGTATTAAGCCAATGGAGTTTTTAAAAAATCGGTATTTAAGTTTTTAGTATAGGGATTTAATGACTGTTTTGTTGTTGGCACTGGATCACACACTTATACTTAATACTCTGTGCTGATAAAAACAATTTAAGCTTTTAATGTATCTTTATATTTAGCTGCTGGTTAGATTTCCATAACAATGTATTTTTTTAAGTTCTCTTTTTGCCCCAAATGTATTATTAAATGTGGTTAAAGGGGAACTTCAGCCAAAACAAACATACTGTCATTAAGTTACATTAGTTATGTTAGTTAGAATAGATAGGTAATATAATCTTTTACTCACCCTGTTTTAAAAGAACAGGCAAATGTTTGTGATGCATGGGGGCTGCCATCTTTGTCATGGGGGCAGCCATCTTTTTGGTTGAAAGGAGGTGACAAGGAGCAGGAGACACAGTTCCAACTGTCCTGTGTCCTGATTACCCCTCCCAGCTGCACACGCTAGGCTTCAAATGTCAAATTCAAAATGTAAGAAAATTTTTTTTGCACCAGCAGAACGAGAGCAACAGAAATCCCATCATGCTTTGCACAGCATCAGGGGAAAAATGCCCGGGCAGTTTTCTTCTGTGCATCTAAAAATGAGGCTTGTATAAGAGAAACAAAGTTCTGATGCTGTGAAACTGTTAAAGAATCACCAGGCCTTTTCAGTGCTGCTGAGTCGATTTTTAGTCTGGAAGTTCACTTTAACACCAGATAAAGATCTAGCTTTTGTGACTCCTCATCTCCACATCTGGACTTTGTGAACCTGTGTAACTTGGCAGATGTAATTCTGTGAAGTGTATAAATATATGTGCAGCCGGTTGGTTTTCATCAGCCGAGAGTCAATGTTTGAAGCTGTCTTTGCAGTCTAGAGGCTGCAAGACTTTAAGAAAGTGTAAACAACTAGAAGCTGCCAATCTGCAAGCAAGTTGAGAAGATTCTTTAGTCAAGCTGGCAGAAGACTTAAAGCAACTCTAGCAAAGTGGAGAGGCTGCGCTGCTAGCAAAATGACAAAATTGAAGTAGGAAGCTGGGATTGCAAAGTCTGGCGGTCCCCAAAGACTTTTACCTACAAGTAATGCCACATTTGGAGTTGGTGTTCAGCAGTGGATAAAGTGGTCTTATGCTACATACACACACAAGTACTTTTTCAGGCATGGATTGAGGTCTCATCCTTCAAGTGATAATTCTTTTTCCTCCATGCAGAACGCCCCTTGTTATGCCCAAATAACTAAATTTTAGTTTCATCAGTCTACAGCACCTTGTTCCAAAATGAAGCTGGCTTGTTCAAATGTGCTTTAGGATACTTCAAGCGGCTCTGTTGGTGCTGTGAGTGGAGAAAAGGCTTCCTCTGCATCACTCTTGCATACAGCATCTCCTAGTGTACAGTGCATCGTTCAACCATTCGACGCAAAGTGACACCATCTGCAGCAAGAGGATGTTGTAGGTCTTTGGCGCTGGTCTGTGGGCTGACTCTTCGAGCCTTAACTTGAACTGAGCCTGTGGTCTTCCAATTCCTCAATATGTTCCTAACTGTGGAAACAGACAGCTGAAATATCTGAGACCGCTTTCTGTATCCTTCCCCTAAACCATGATGCATAGTACTAAAGAGAAAAGATACCCCTATACACAGCACCACTGCAGACCATATGTATCAATCAAAAAATATATTTTTATTACAAGCTTTGCAAACACATATCAATGCTACACAAACATTTAAAAACATCTAAAAACAGCATAATATTGTATTTCCAGCCATATTCAACATAATGGGCCTGCTAGATATAATAATCTATTATGTTCAGTCTCAGTGGATGTATAACCTGTAACCACTGGGGGCTCAGAGAATAAGCCCCCTCGTGGATGAACCCGGGTTCAGTAAGAATTATAAAGTGCAAAAAATTGGAACCATGAAAGTGCATATAGTGCTACACAAACAATCATTCAACATATGCAATAACTGTGCAACCTATCAGACTAAAAGTGCAGTTTAAATACTGTCAGAGTCACTAATGACCAAGTGGAAGCAGCCTATTAGGATCTGCAAAGAAGTGAATAAGAAAAAGATACTTAGCCGGGTATGAAAATAAAGGCAGGCAGACTGGCTTGGAAAGACGGAAGTATCCCCTCAGGACATAGCCCACATGCTCCGCGGTCGTCACTCCGCTTTGAAAGGTGAGGTAGATAGCCGTCTACCTACCTCACCTTTCAAAGCGGAGTGACGACCGCAGAGCATGTGGGCTATGTCCTGAGGGGATACTTCCGTCTTTCCAAGCCAGTCTGCCTGCCTTTCTTTTCATACCCGGCTAAGTATCTTTTTCTTATTCACTTCTTTGCAGATCCTAATAGGCTGCTTCCACTTGGTCATTAGTGACTCTGACAGTATTTAAACTGCACTTTTAGTCTGATAGGTTGCACAGTTATTGCATATGTTGAATGATTGTTTGTGTAGCACTATATGCACTTTCATAGTTCCAATTTTTTGCACTTCATAATTCTTACTGAACCCGGGTTCATCCACGAGGGGGCTCATTCTCTGAGCCCCCAGTGGTTACAGGTTATCCATCCACTGAGACTGAACATAATAGATTATTATATCTAGCAGGTCCATTATGTTGAATATGGCTGGAAATACAATATTATGCTGTTTTTAGATGTTTTTAAATTTTTGTATATCATTGATATGTGTTTGCAAAGCTTGTAATAAAAATATATTTTTTAGATTGATACATATGGTCTGCAGTGGTGCTGTGTATAGGGGTATCTTTTCTCTTTAGTACTATGTATACATGCTCTACCCCAGCACATGCAGTCATTATTACTTGGGGTGCTGACAAACTCTTTTGTGTCCTAAACCATGATGGTGAACAATCTTTGTCTTCAGGTCATTTGAGAGTTGTTTTGAGACCCTCATGTTGCTACCCTTCAGAGAAAATTAAGAGGAGACAAACTTTCAATTGACCCCCTTAAATACGCTTTCTCATAATTGGATTCACCTGTGTATGTAGGTCAGGTGTCACTGAGCTTACCAAGCCAATTTGAGTTCCAAAAATTAGTTGTAAAGGTTTTGGAATCAATAAAATGACAACCGTGCCCAAATTTATAAACCTGCCTAATTTTATTGAAATCACTATTGCGCACTTTCTGTAAATCCAGTAAACTTAATTTTACTTCTCAAATATCACTGTGTGTGTCTCCTATATGATATATTTAACTGACTTTTTTATCTTTTTTTTTAATTTTTTAATTTTTTTGTACAAATTAATTGTAATAGCAAGTAGTGAACAAAGATTGTCATTCAAATTCAAAATGTTACAATAATTCACATTACCTGCTAGCAAGTTTTCTATTATTATAAACAGATAAACATAACCATGTCTGAGAGAATATCCATTACTAGAAAGTATCTGTAAAAACATATCTAAATAATATAGACAAAGTAGGTAGTGGTTTAAGTTCTCTTGTATGTAGTCCACATAATTTCCAAGAAGAAATTTTCAAGAGACATTTCTCTAGTATGGATATAAGTGGTTTCTCTATTAATAATAGATATAGTGTATTCCCAGACCTATGTTATATCACATCATTATATTAATTGACACTAATAAAACAAAATTGATCAAGCTGGTTCCCCGAATCCCCCTGCCTCCCCCCCCCCCCCCCCCCCCAATCCCAAAACCCCAGACCAATTCTCCTTCCATCCCACCAGTGTTTTATCCCTATGTGTTAATGATCAAATTTCCAGGTCTCCCAAGTATCCCCCTATCTTAGCCTTCAGATACCATGTGGTATCCTCAAAAGGTTTCATAATTTGGATTATTTGCTCTGTTGTATGACATTTTTCAATAAAAACTTACCATGTGTTAAAGAATTTCTGTATCGTCTTTGATTTATGCCTTTCAATGTTGAGTATTTCCATGTGGAGAAGGTGGTCAAGAAGAGCTAAGACATCTTGTAGACTGGGGGAAGATGGATCTAGCCATTTTTTCATTACTGCTTTCTTTGATGCTAAGAGAAGCAAGTGTTCTCGCTTGGTAATTGCAATTATCTTTTCTTTTTCTATCGGGGGGTAGACTATGAAACAGACAGTAGAGGGGGTTAGGTGATCTCTGGATGTTGTAAAGAGAGTTAAAATGTGCAACTACTGTTGACCAACATATTTTTATATTGGGACATTGCCAGAGTATATGATTAAGTGTAGGTTTAGGGTCATTACATTTGGGGCATAAACTAAGGGGAGTCCCGCCCTCGTGTTTATACGGGCCTTGAATGGGAATATAGGCTCTATGGAGCGTTTTCAAATACATTTCTCGCCAGGTGTCTGCTATTATAGTTTTACGGACTTTCAACCATCCCTTTTTTACAACTTCAGAAAAAGACTCTTTGGTCATTTCTAGTAGTTCCGCCCACTTTTGTAAGTGGAGATAATGATTTTTGCAATATGTTTGGGTCTCTCTCAAAAAACTGTATAACCATGACAATGATTGTTTAGTCTTAGGGTTACTGAGAAGATCTTCGTAATGAGAATTAGATGCCACCGACCCATCTTTACCTAGTATTCACAGCACCTAACTTTGAACTTGTTGATAATAAAAAATATGAGGCCTAGGTAGGGTGTGTTTCTTCGCTACCTCTTCAAAAGATAAAAAAGATCCCTCCTGGTTCAAAAAAGCTCCCAATTGTGTTATCCTTTTTTTTACATTCAATATAGACCTTATGCATATCACCCGCCTTAAATCCCGGGTGTCCACGAAAAGGCATTGCTGGTGAAATATAACCCTGTAAGCCATATTTCCTTCTGACCTCTCTCCAAGTAATTAATGTATCGCGAATTAAATTATTTTTCTTGATGTGGTCGGGGAGTTGCTTTAATGGGGTATGCAAAACTCCAATAGGGGAAAAGGGATAGAGTAATTCATGATCTATTGTAGTAGGGGTATAATAGCTGGTGTTTCCCAGCCAGTCTCTAATATGGCGAAATATGGCAGCCAAATTGTAGGACCTCAGGTCTGGAAAATTTAGGCCTAAGTTATCAATAGGGGCTTTGAGCTTTGCTAAAGCGATTCTATGTTTCTTTGATTTCCATAGAAATCGAATGAAAGCTGTTTCAAGACCTTTTATATCTTTGTGTTTAACCCATTCGCGTTCCGTCGTTTTCACTTGAGCAATGTTCACCTCCCATTGACTAGCCTATAACTTTATCACTACTTATCACAATGAACTGATCTATATCTTGTTTTTTTCCGCCACCAATTAGGCTTTCTTTAGGGGGTACATTTTGCTAAGAGCCACTTTACTGTAAATGCATTTTAACAGGAAGTATAAGAAAAAAACGGAAAACACTCATTATTTCTCAGTTTTCAGCCATTATAGTTTTAAAATAATACATGCCTCCATAATTAAAACTCACGTATTGTATTTGCCCATTTTGTCCCGGTTATTACACCGTTAAAATTATGTCCCTATCACAATGTATGGCGACAATATTTTATTTGGAAATAAAGGTGCATTTTTTCCGTTTTGCATCTATCACTATTTACTTTTTAAGTTAAAAATAAAAAAAATTATAGAAATATTTCATCTTTACATTGATATTTAAAAAGTTTAGACCCTTAGGTAAATATTTACATTTTTTTTTATTGTATTTTTTTTTTTTTTATTAAACATTTTATTTGGGTATTTTTGGGAGGGTGGGAACCTATTTGTATGCCCTCAAAAATGTTATTCTGAGAGAAGGAGCGCGCCTGAGGTTCCAAAGCTAAATTAAAAATAAGTGGGGATAAGGGGCAGCCCTGGCGCACCCCTCCTCCCAGAACAAATGACTGGCTAGTGGCTCCCGTCAGGGAGATTCGAGCTTGAGGGTTGACATGCATAAGGTCCACATATGAATAAAAATTTCCCCCAAACCCAAAACGTTACAGTACCTTCATTACCCAAGACCATTCAATGCTATCAAAGGCCTTCTCGGCATCAAGAGCCAAGAAGGCCTCCGATCCAGAAGAGGACCCCCGTAGTCTGATATATTCAAGTGCTACTAGAGCCTTTCTGATATTAAAAACTGCACTTCTGTTTTGTATGAAACCCACTTGGGAGTCGTGTATTAAATTGGGTAGAAAGCCGGCTAGTCTATCGGCCAATATCTTAGACAACAGTTTGAAATCGACATTTAACAGAGATATTGGTGGATAGGCCGCCGGTTCAAGAGGATCCTTCCCTGAATTGGGTATCAATTTGATATATGCCTTGTTTGCTGTTTGAGGTAATGTATTTTGGGTGAGTATAGTGTTACACATTTCCTAGAGTGTGGCAGAGATCTCTGGTTTTAGTAGTTTAAAAAATTCTCCAGATAAGCCATCGGGGCCTGGTGCTTTATGTAAAAATAGATTTTTAATCCCCAATTGGACTTCGCCTGGAGTAATTGGCGCATTCAAGATCTCTAAGTCTTCCTCAGTGACTTTGGGGAGTTTACATTATCAAGGAAGGTTGATTGGTCTTCTGCCGAGCAGGATTGTGAGAAATATACATTTTTATAGAATTGAAGAACGACCTCTGCCACTTTCTCAGGAGTGCCAACTAGTTGCCCTTTAGAATTTTTAATCTGTGTGATAGAAGGTGGGGGGCCTCGTGTTTTTACTAGGTTAGCCATTAATTTGCCTGACTTATTACCCCATTTAAAGTATTTTGCAGAGCCGTAAGCTCTGTATACCTTGTCATACCTTTCTAAAGACAAATCACCGTTTCTTTTGTCAAGTATCCAATTATCCCTGTAGGTGAGGGATTTTCCTTGAAAGTCAGGTAGGAGGCTCGTGCTTTTTCACAAGTGGACATGTATTTTTCTAGTCTTTTTTTTTTTTTATATGAGCTGGTATATGCTAGTATCTAGCCCCTCAAAACTGCTTTAGCAGTTTCCCAAAAGAGGACAGGCTGACCCTTATGTCCCTTGTTATTGTTTTGATAATCTCTCCACCACATTACTATATCTTTAGCCAGCTGCTCATCGCTGTATAGGTTTGATTGAAAGCGCCAGCTTGGGTGTTTAGCTGGGGTTAAACTTAGTTCCATTGACACTGGTGTGTGGTCTGATATCACCATCGGTTTAATGGTCAAGTCTTGTAGATAAGGAATCATATTTCTAGAAATTAATATTACCGTATTTTTCGGACTATAAGACGCTCCGGACCATAAGACGCACCTGGATTTAGAGGACAAAAACCAGGAAAAAAAACAAAACAACAACCCGGTGCGTCTATGGTACAGGGTCGTCTTGTGGAGCTTTTCCCCCCCAAGCTGGTCTGCTATATACATATCTAGCTATCTATCCATCTATATAGATAGAGATAGATAGATCGACAGAGATACATATATATATATATATATATATATATGTATATGTGTATATATGTATATGTATATGTATATATATGTATATGTGTATATATATATATATATATATATATATATATATATATATATATTTATATATATATATTTATATATATATATATATATATTTATATTTATATATATATATATATGCGTATGTATATATATATAAATATATATGCATATATATATATATATATATATATATATATATATATATATATATATATATATATATATATATATATATATATATATATATATATATAATATGCATATATATATATATATATATATATATATATATATGCATATATATATATATATATATATATGTGCATATATATGTGCATATATATATATATATATATATATATATATATATATATATATATATATATATATATATATATATATATATATATATATATATATATATATATATATATATATATATATATATATATATATATATATATATATATATATATATATATCAGCGTGTAAGTGCCTGATGGGCCAGAGGCAGATCTCTAAGCTCATTGATTGGGTTTTTAGGATTTACTTGTATGATTGTATGTTAGGTTTAAAAATGTGTATTAAACCTAACATACAAAAAAAACACTTTTTGATTAAAGGCAATTTTGTGAATAAATGAATGCAGTTTTTCTACTGCAACTGCTGTGCCTTTAATGACATACAGGTATAGTTGGAGGTCTGATAGAATCTGCCCAAATGAAGTTTGTACAGGTTACCATACTTTGCATCTGAGCCTTTAACGTATAGAGCATGTGCAGCAGGCTCTTACAGTAGTTCTGTGGTCTGAATCCTATTCCCCTTGCAAGATTGAGAGAGGAAGCAGGGAAATGTAACACTGCCCAAAGGCTGTGAGCAGAGAGCAGACCCAGCTGCATTGTGTCTGTCACTTTGCAGGGATCCTGGATCATAACGTAACCCTCTCGTTCTCTATGGCAGGGACACAAGCTTCAGAGCGGCTGCAGGTCACTCACCCCTGTCCCACTGCTCGTCTCTGCTTTATGTCTGGTCACGCTCCACTCCCCTGCACTCTGATGTATACAAAGAAGCAGCGTCACTGTTCTGCTATTAGGAATCAGCGTCAGTGATGTCACGTGCTTCTGTATATACATCGGAGGGATGGGAAGTGAAGCGTGACCAGACATAAAGCAGAGGCAAATAGCGTGACAGGGGTGAGTGACCTGAAGCCCTCAGCTACTTCAAACAGCCCTCTGATACTTGTGACCAGCCAGAGAGAGAGAACGAGAGGCTGACGTTACAATCCAGTCTCCCTGCAAAGCAGCAGACACTCTTCAGCTGAGACGGCTCTGGATCACTCAGCGTCTGTTGCCATAAATCCTGTGTGCTCTGCCCGCAGCCTTTGCACGTTTCCCTGCCTTGTCTCTCAGTGGGAAGTGCATGCTGTGACAGATTCAGCACATCTGCAAGGTGCGCGCTATGAGGAAGAGCTGGTAATTTTAAAATGCTTTTATTTTACTGGACCCGATAGTCTCGGAGGCGGGACCATGGCTCTGTCATTGGGCCAATCACTGTGCAGTGACTGTACAGTGATTGGCCCAATGACAGAGCCATCATCCTGCCTCAGAGACCATCGGGCCAGTCAAATTAAAGCATTTTAAAATTACCAGCTCTTCCTCATAGCGCAGGGATGCGCTGAATCCCCGCAGATGCCCTTTACTTTCATGTAGTTAGGTAATTATGCCCCCTACAATGCCCGCTCCAGGTTCAGCACTGTGTGCTCGTAAAGGCACCTATATTTTCATGGTAAAGCTGGGCACTCCTGACCCTCCCCATGTTATATCCGGACCATAAGACGCACTTACTTTTTCTCCCCACTTTAGGGGAAGAAAAAGTGCGTCTTATGGTCCGAAAAATACGGTATATCTATTCTCGAGTGTGACTTGTGAGCATAAGAGTAGTGCGAATAGTCTCTATCTAGAGGATGAAGGTGTCGCCATGCATCTATAACAGCTGTGGTTTCTCTAAAAGATGTTACATTTTTGTCTTGGGTTGAAGACATGTTAACCTTTCTGGTCGGGGTCAGCCTGTCCTCCCTAGGATTAATCACCGCATTAAAATCCCACACTATCACACATTTTGAAAGACTTTGTTTTTGCATTGATATCTTTTGATAATTTAGACAAAAAAGAGGAGTTATTGGTATTAGGACCATAAACACCCCATAGTGTAAAATTATTGGAGTCATATTGAATTTCAGCTCTCGGCCATCTACCTTCTAGAGCATCAAAATCATGAGAGAGAGGTTTTCCCTTAACCTCTTGACGACCAGCTAACACCGATTGGCGTTAACTGGTCGTCTGCGGGTCTCCATGGAAACGGCCGCTCGTTCGAGGGTGTCTCCGTGAACAGCCGGAGAGCCGCCTCGCTGGCAAAATGTAAGCAGCAGCGCCGTAAGGCAGATCGGCGATCCCCGGCCTCTGATTGGCCGGGGATCGCCGGCCTATGAAAGGCTGAAGCCTATCCTTCAATGCGCAGGACGGATATCCGTCCTGCGCAGCTCACAGGGGGAGGGAGGGAGAGGGACGGAGCGCAGAAAATGATGCGGAGGGGGGCTTTGAAGAGCCCCCCCCCCGCAAAGCGCAGCAAGCCGGCGGCCATCAGACCCCCCCAGCAGGACATCCCCCTAGTGGGGAAAAAAGGGGGTAAGTCTGATCGCCCTGGCTCTATCCTGATCTGTTCTGCGGGCTAGAGAGCCCACGCAGCACAGATCAGCCATAAATCCCCTGGTCGTCAAGTGGTTAAAGGATTTGTTGATTAAAAGCAGTACACCAGCCTTAAGTTCTTTTGAGGGTGCCCCTAAAACTTGTCCCACCCACATCTTGGAGAGCAATGGTAATTCATGGACCCTCAAATGGGTTTCCTGTAGTAGTACCAGGTCTGACTTCATTTTCCCCAAATGTCATAACACTTTTGAAAGCTTTTGGGGAGTACGAAGGCCTTTGACATTCCAATGCTACGTACACACATGCGACAACGATCGTTCGTTAAGAACGACGAACGAACTTTTAATTGATGAAAGAACGACCTAAGTAAAGGTAGTTTTAAAATGTGTGTAACGATCTGATCGTTAGAACGAACGTTACATCACAGAAAGCAACTATTGCGCCTGCGCATAAAAATGAGAAGTTCCATGGAGAAATAGTGAAATGCGCATGTCAAGCCTAGTACGAACGATCGTTTCCAACGATGTACTACTTTTGCAAACGATCGTCGTTGGTTAAAATCCGCCGAGACAGAACTTTCTTTTGTAGCGATTTGGCTCGTTGGTCGTTTGCCTTAATAGTCGGTGGTTCGTTTTTTGTAACGATCGTCGTTGGTAAAGATCGGGGAACGATCGTTACAAACGACTATAGTCGCATGTGTGTACGCACCTCAAGTTATGATTTTCATGTCAGTAAATCTGTTACATCATAGGGATTAAGAAACCGTGTAGTATTATGTAGATAAGGCCATCTGCTGTCCCAGCTGCAGACAGATGGCTCTGGGAGTAGGATGGAAGTGCTTGTCAAAGAGTAATTTTGGGATTCTATCAGGGGGAGGAGTGGGGGTGAAGGGTCCTTAACCAGTAGGCCCTGTGGGAACCAAACATAACTGTAGCAATAAACATTACAGTAACTGAATGCTAAAGAAGGCGGTGATCCTAGGGGCCAGAATTAAACTGACTTCCCTGTCACCAATATAACCATTCAGTTTTCCCCTTTTTCTTAAGTAACCTGTAAATCTTATTGACCCCCTTTTTTCCACAGGAAACATAGCCCATCCTGTAAAGATTAGTAGCAGTACAATATAAAACAATATCAGGAAAAGGGTGGGCTTTCTATATAGAAACATTTTGTTGGGTGCTAATCCAGGCATAGCCACCCCGCATCAGATCGTTCCGTGATCGCCCGATTGTTCATATTAGCATGTATAACTATCATGAGAGGTTTCTTTAGGTCGGTTTAAGATATCAATATAGATAATAAAAACTAAAAATACAAAGAGTCTGTCCCTTTTAGAAAAAAAACAAGAAAAATGTTTCCATAGTCACCAGTATTCTTCCCTATGGTCGAATTCGTCGACATCATCCATCCCAAACAGTGGAATCCTGGCTGGAAACAATATTTCCTTTGTTGCTTTGAGTGAAAGTTACGTTTTCACCAACAGAGTCTTTTGTTGGAGATTGCGATGGTCTCGGCGATGTTGAGTTAGATAGCTGTGTAAGGTAAGTATCTGCGTCAGATGGAGATGTGAAGGAGGACGATTTACCATCCTCATAATAGATCAAAAGAGTGGCAGGGTAAATCAGGGCGAAGCGTATTTTACGCTTAACCACTTGAGGACCTAGGGCTTTCTACCCCTTAAGGACCGGCCACTTTTTTTCCATTCAGACCACTGCAGCTTTCACGGTTTATTGCTCGCTCATACAACCTACCACCTAAATAAATTTTGGCTCCTTTTCTTGTCACTAATAAAGCTTTCTTTTGGTGCTATTTGATTGCTCCTGCGATTTTTACTTTTTATTATATTCATCAAAAAAGACATGAATTTTGGCAAAAAAATGATTTTTTTAACTTTCTGTGCTGACATTTTTCAAATAAAGTAAAATTTCTGTATACATGCAGCGCGAAAAATGTGGACAAACATGTTTTTGATTAAGAAAACCCATTCAGTGTATATTTATTGGTTTGGGTAAAAGTTATAGCGTTTACAAACTATGGTGCAAAAAGTGAATTTTCCCATTTTCAAGCATCTATGACTGTTCTGACCCCCTGTCATGTTTCATGAGGGGCTAGAATTCCAGGATAGTATAAATACCCCCCAAATGACCCCATTTTGGAAAGAAGACATCCCAAAGTATTCACTGAGAGGCATAGTGAGTTCATAGAAGATATTATTTTTTGTCACAAGTAAGCGGAAAATGACACTTTGTGAAAAAAAAAAAAAAAAGTTTCCATTTCTTTTAACTTGCGACAAAAAATAAAATGAAATCTGCCACGGACTCACCATGCCCCTCTCTGAATACCTTGAAGGGTCTACTTTCCAAAATGGGGTCATTTTTGGGGTGTGTTTACTGTCCTGACATTTTGGGGGGTGCTAAATTGTAAGCACCCCTGTAAAGCCTAAAGGTGCTCATTGGACTTTGGACCCCTTAGCGCAGTTAGGCTGCAAAAAAGTGCCACACATGTGGTATTGCCGTACTCAGGAGAAGTAGTATAATGTGTTTTGGGGTGTATTTTTACACATACCCATGCTGGGTGGGAGAAATATCTCTGTAAATGACAATTTGTTAATTTTTTTTACACACAATTGTCCATTTACAGAGATCTTTCTCCCACTCAGCATGGGTATGTGTAAAAATACACCCCAAAACACATTATACTACTTCTCCTGAGTACGGCGATACCACGTGTGGCACTTTTTTGCACCCTAACTGCGCTAAAGGGCCCAAAGTCCAATGAGTACCTTTAGGATTTCACAGGTCGTTTTGAGAAATTTCGTTTCAAGACTACTCCTCACGGTTTAGGGCCCCTAAAATGCCAGGGCAGTATAGGAACCCCACAAATGACCCCATTTTAGAAAGAAGACACCCCAAGGTATTCAGTTAGGAGTATGGTGAGTTCATAGAAGTTTTTATTTTTTGTCACAAGTTAGCGGAAAATGACACTTTGTGGAAAAACACAATTAAAATCAATTTCCGCTAACTTGTGACAAAAAATAAAATCTTCTATGAACTCGCCATACTACTAACGGAATACCTTGGGGTGTCTTCTTTCTAAAATGGGGTCATTTGTGGGGTTCCTATACTGCCCTGGCATTTTAGGGGCCCTAAACCGTGAGGAGTAGTCTTGAAACGAAATTTCTCAAAATGACCAGTGAAATCCTAAAGGTACTCATTGGACTTTGGGCCCTTTAGCGCAGTTAGGGTGCAAAAAAGTGCCACACATGTGGTATCGCCGTACTCGGGAGAAGTAGCACAATGTGTTTTGGGGTGTATTTTTACACATACCCATGCTGGGTGGGAGAAACACCTCTGTAAATGACAATCTTTTGATTTTTTACACACAATTGTCCATTTACAGCGGTATTTCTCCCACCCAGCATGGGTATGTGTAAAAATACACCCCAAAACACATTGTACTACTTCTCCCGAGTACGGCGATACCACATGTGTGGCACTTTTTTGCACCCTAACTGCGCTAAGGGGCCCAAAGTCCAATGAGTACCTTTAGGATTTCACAGGTCATTTTTGTTTCAAGACTACTCCTCACGGTTTAGGGCCCCTAAAATGCCAGGGCAGTATAGGAACCCCACTAATGACCCCATTTTAGAAAGACACCCCAAGGTATTCCGTTAGGAGTGTGGTGAGTTCATAGAAGTTTTTATTTTTTTGTCACAAGTTAGCGGAAATTGATTTTAATTGATTTTTTTCACAAAGTGTCATTTTCCGCTAACTTGTGACAAAAAATAAAATCTTCTATGAACTCACCATACTCCTAACGGAATACGTTTGGGTGTCTTCTTTCTAGAATGGGGTCATTTGTGGGGTTCCTATACTGCCCTGGCATTTTAGGGGCCCTAAACCGTGAGGAGTAGTCTTGAAACAAAAATGACCTGTGAAATCCTAAAGGTACTCATTGGACTTTGGGCCCCTTAGCGCAGTTAGGCTGCAAAAAAGTGCCAATCATGTGGTATCGCCGTACTCGGGAGATGTAGTATAATGTGTTTTGGGGTGTATTTTTACACATACCCATGCTGGGTGGGAGAAATACCTCTGTAAATGACAATTGTTTGATTTTTTTTTACACACAATTGTCCATTTACAGAGAGATTTCTCCCACCCAGCATGGGTATGTGTAAAAATACACCCCAAAACACATTATAATACTTCTCCTGAGTACGGCGATACCACATGTGTGACACTTTTTTGCAGCCTAGGTGCGCTAAGGGGTCCAACGTCCTAATCACAGGTCATTTTGAGGCATTTGTTTTCTAGACTACTCCTCACGGTTTAGGGCCCCTAAAATGCCAGGGCAGTATAGGAACCCCACAAGTGACCCCATTTTAGAAAGAAGACACCCCAAGGTATTCCGTTAGGTGTATGGCGAGTTCATAGAAGATTTTATTTTTTGTCACAAGTTAGTGAAAAATGACACTTTGTGAAAAAAAACCAAAAATCAATTTCCACTAACTTTTGACAAAAAATAAAATCTTCTATGAACTCGTCATACACCTAACAGAATACATTGGGGTGTCTTTTTTCTAAAATGGGGTCCGTTTCTGGGGTTCCTATACCGCCCTGGCATTTTACGGGCCCAAAACCGTGAGTAGTCTGGAAACCAAATGTCTCAAAATGACTGTTCAGGGGTATAAGCATCTGCAAATTTTGATGACAGGTGGTCTATGAGGGGGCGAATTTTGTGGAACCGGTCATATGCAGGGTGGCCTTTTAGATGACAGGTTGTATTGGGCCTGATCTGATGGATAGGAGTGCTAGGGGGGTGACAGGAGGTGATTGATGGGTGTCTCAGGGGGTGGTTAGAGGGGAAAATAGATGCAATCAATGCACTGGGGAGGTGATCGGAAGGGGGTCTGAGGGGGATCTGAGGGTTTGGCCGAGTGATCAGGAGCCCACACGGGGCAAATTAGGGCCTGATCTGATGGGTAGGTGTGCTAGGGGGTGACAGGAGGTGATTGATGGGTGTCTCAAGGTATGATTAGAGTAGGGAATATATGCAAGCAATGCACTGGCGAGGTGATCAGGGCTGGGGCCTGAGGGCATTCTGAGGGTGTGGGCGGGTGATTGAGTGCCCTAGGGGCAGATAGGGGTCTAATCTGATAGGTAGCAGTGACAGGGGGTGATTGATGGGTAATTAGTGGGTGTTTAGAGGAGAGAATAGATGTAAACACTGCGTTTAGGTGGTGATCTGATGTCGGATCTGCGGGCGATCTATTGGTGTGGGTGGGTGATCAGATTGCCCGCAAGGGGCAGGTTAGGGGCTGATTGATGGGTGGCAGTGACAGGGGGTGATTGATGGGTGATTGACAGGTGATTGACAGGTGATCAGGGGGATAGATGCATACAGTACACAGGGGGGGGGGTCTGGGGGGGTGTCTGGGGAGAATCTGAGGGGTGGGGGGTGATCAGGAGGGGGCAGTGGGCAGGGGGGGAGATAAAAAAAAATAGCGTTGACAGATAGTGACAGAGAGTGATTGATGGGTGATTAGGGGGGGTGATTGGGTGCAAACAGGGGTCTGGGGGGTGGGCAGGGGGGGGGGGGGTTTGAGGGGTGCTGTGGGCGATCTGGGGCAGGGGGGGGAGAAATCACTGTGCTTGGGTGCAGACTAGGGTGGCTGCAGCCTGCCCTGGTGGTCCCTCGGACACTGGGACCACCAGGGCAGGAGGCAGCCTGTATAATACACTTTGTAAACATTACAAAGTGTATTATACACTTTGTATTCGGCGATCGCGGGGTTAACATCCCGCCGGCGCTTCCGTATAGCCGGCGGGATGTTGCGGCGGGCGAGCGGTGACAGGCGCCGGCGGAGGATCGCGTCACGGATGACGCGATCGCTCCGCCCATGCCCTTAGAAGGACCGCCGCCTCTGTGGGTGAGCCGGTCCTTCAGGGCTCCACTTCCCGGCCGCCCCTGTGCGTTAGGCGGTCGGGAAGTGGTTAACTAGCGACTGACAATACATTGTTAAAAGCCTTTCTTGCTTGATTCACTTCAGCCGAGTAATCTGCAAAAAGCAAGAGCTTCTGACCATCTACCTCTAGAGACCTCTGTGATCTATAGGCTCTCATTATTGTAACTTTTTCGGAGTAGTCCAGATATCGGGATATTACTGGGCGCTTCTTGTTAGGGCGCAGTGGGCCCATGCGGTGCGCCCACTCCACTTTATAGCTCATGTGTAGGCCCAAAGCCTCTGGTATAGCAGTGGAGCATATTTGAGCCAGCTCTGCGGGTTTGACCGACTCTGGTATGCCGATCACCCGCAGGTTGTTGCGCCTCGACCGGTTTTCTAAATCGTCAATTTTTTCAAACATGATTACTTGCCTTGCCTGTGTAGCCTGCGCCCGAGTAGCTGTTTCCTCATGTTTGTCTTCCAGAGAACTAATCTGGGATTCCACGTGGGGGATTCGTACTACGTGAGCAGCTAAATCCGCTTTGATAGGCGAGAGCTGTTGTTCCATCACCTCAGCAATTGTGGCAGTCAGCTCCGGTTTCAGCAATCTGACTACCTCATGAGCTAGTTGAGCGTAGTCTATTGTTTGTGTAGAGTAGGCCATTTCGTCTTTTTTTTTTTTTTTTTTTTAGTGGGCGAGACGGAGCTCCGGGCTTATGCTTCCATCTCCCGCGGCGCCGGAACCGGAAGTCTCGACTTTTTTTTTATCTTAACAACCAACGGTTTATACAGGAAAACCATGTCAATTAACAAGGTTGCCCAAACTTTCACACCATACTGTAATTGGGTATGCACATATGGTTTCATCGTATATAAGGGATCTTAGATTTGACATAATGCATGCTTGCATACCAAACAATTCTCACTTTTTTGCGATTTTTGAACTAGTAATGTCCTGTACGTTGTGCTGTTTAAAATGCTGCATATTTTACACTTGTTGAAAATTTGAGTTTAAATCCCCATGAGCTTACACAGTGTATCAAAATCAATAGAAAATAGTATGGAACTGTTAAAAGACTTGAATGTGTTCTCTACACATACAACCCAATAGTTCAAAACCTTTTTTCATTTCCTACTTTACTGGGTACAGGTACAATTACATCACCGTATTGAGTCCATGCAAGTGAATATACAGGAAAGTCTCTATCTGGATCTGGTGGGGATCCAGTGATGGTGGATAGTTGCTCTTTTATCTTACCTTTAGTTTAATTTCCTCCAATTTCCCCTCTCCCCCAAAGCCCTCTGCAGAGCAGCTAGCAGCGGAAAACACTCACCAGAACTCTGCCCGCCGTCCTCGTCACTACTTACAGCTGCTGCCTGTTATGCTGCATTCTCCGTACTGCTCTCGATGCTTGCGACCCCAAGGCTTGTCACACATTGGGAGCAGTATGGAAAATACAGCAGAATATCCTGTCGCTGTAAGAAGTGAAGAGAATGGTCCCGGGGCTCTGTTATGTTTTTTTTTTGTGTTCTGCACGCTGCTCTGCATTAGTTAGAGCACTGGAGAGAGGCAGTAGCCTAGAAATAGAAGAAATTATTTCTAATGCCACAGGCTCCTTTTGAAGTGACCTTGTAAAGATATGTCATAATAACCGTTAGTAGGAAAATAGACATTACCCATTACAGGTGTATCTTCTTTTGTGGCTTATTGCTATCATCAGTTTATTGTGTGGTACGCTTTTATAAACCATTTAATACATTAGTAGAATGAGACTTCCATTTAGTCCAGTACAGTAAAAGCAAGTCTGTAACCTTGCTAATATTGTGAAATGTAAGTGCTAGTTTATGTTCTTTTGGCCCTATGTGTTAGTCTTCCAAAGGGGGAAGCAGAGTGCATCTTGTTTGCTTTACAAAATAAATGAGAAAAAATTGAATTTGTACCCTTTTGTAGTTGACTGGCATATTATTTTAAGGTCTTATTATTATTATTATTATTATTATTTTACTTAAGAAATCTTTTTCTTACATTCCTTTGTTCAGGAGGATATGAATTTAAATGAAGATAGAAAAGCACCACTGCGTGAAAAAGACTTGGCCACCAAGAAAGACATGGTCATACAGTATATCAGCACTGCCTCCCATGCTGTAAGTTTTTTCTTTTTATACTTTTGGTCTCTAGAGGACAGCACACTATTTACAGTACCTTAAGGTTTATCTTTGGGCAAAAAGTGAAATCCTTCAGCAGACACATTCTGTATAAAAAGTAAATATATATGTGCTTTTTGAGTTTTGAATCCAACAGAATAAAGGTGAACACACACACTACACATTTTTATACATTTTTTTTTCCAATCTATTTTTTGTTTGTTAATTGTAACATTTGAGAAATATGACCAAAATATCCCACACGTGTTAAAGAGAACCCGAGGTGGGGTTCTGACAATGAAATCCGCACACAGAGGCTGGGTCTGCCTATACAGCCCAGCCTCTGTTGCTATCCAGATCCCCCCTAAGCCTCCCCTGTGCTCTGCGATCACCCATAAATCACAGCCGCGCTGTGCGGGTTGTTTACCTCTGTATTTTCAGTCTCGGCTCTCCCCCCGCCTCCTGCATAGCTCTGGTCCCTTCCCTCCAATCAGCGGGGAGGGAAGGGACGCGGGCGGGACCGGAGCTATGCAGGAGGCGGGGGGAGCAGCAGACTGACAGTACAGAGGTAAACATCCTGCTGTGACATGCTGCGTGTCGGCAGCGCGGCTGTGATTTATGGGTGATCGCAGCGCGCAGGGGGGGCTTGGGGGATCTGGATAGCAACAGAGGCTGGGCTGTATAGGCAGACCCAGCCTCTGTATGCGGATTTCATTGTCAGAACCCCACCTCGGGTTCTCTTTAAGTTTCTTTCCCTCAATTATAAAAAAAAATTATCAAAAAAAAAAAAATGCTTTGTCCAAATCAAGAAATTTGCAATCTAGTCTACATTATTCAGTTTTCATAAAAATTGATCAGAAAAATCAGCCACTACCCATAGGCTTTTCCAATCCAATAATTTGTATTAAATTGTCCCCAAAACGGCATCTTTTATTGTATCGTGTGTGGACATCTTCCAAGTGAAGATGTGTGTTTATCTTATGTGTTCCTTTGGAAATTATTCCTGTAGCCAGAAAAAAAAAAGTGTGCACAGCTATTTCCTGACGTCACTGATCTTCGCTTTATGGATCCAGAACATCATCCAATTTTTGTTAGTTGCAGGGATATCATTAGAGATGCTTGCAGCTTGATGCCGTACACATGACTCCCAACATCATCCCCCCATTTTCCATTAAATAGTACATGCTGCTTGGCAGAGACTCAGAGCATCATGTCTGTATAGACATCATTCAAAAACCAGTCCCTGAAGTGATACGTAAAGATGATTTGGTGTAATGAATATTGCGAATGTGTAACATTGGTCATCTCACCTCTATGGATATTATCTAATTTGCTTCTGAGCACAGAGTTTTGGCCACTGATCATGGCTGGTTCTGTATTTTTTTTCTTCACAGATCCTCTCAACGACAAGCTTGCGCAGTGGCAAAGTCATTAGGATAGTACCTCCAACCTACATATGACACTATTTCATAGCAGTCTTTGCAAAGCCAGAAAATGCCATATAGTGATGATCTCCGGATGAAATCTAAATAGGTCCAAATTACTGCAGCTGAGCGGGTGGGTGAGGGAGGGTTAAACTTAACCAGCAGCCGTCTTCTTTAATCCATCCCACGACGCATCCCACGCTGCGTTCCAAGCTGCGGTCACGTGACTACAAACACTTCCTTCTACCGGGTTGGAGGAAGTGTAGACGCATGTGAAGCAGCTTGGAACACAGCATGGGATGGATTAAAGAAGATGGCTGGTGGGTAATTTTAACCCTCTCTCCTCACCAAGCCACTCAGGTGCTCTAATTAGGAGGATGAAATCCGAATGAAACCCATTTGGATTTCATACGGATTTAATCCGGGCATCATCACTAATGCCATAGTACCGTATATCGTCGGATGTAAGTCGACCTCATGTATAAGTCAACCCCAATATTTAAGCCTCTTAAGCTGGAATTTTTTAGTGTCTCAAGTATAAGTCTACCCTTCAAAGTTAGCGCTGCTGGGGACTTTAATCCTCCCTCACACCCACCATCACCCAAAATGCATCCCTTCTCTCTATCCTCTATAGCCCTCTTGTGTAATGAAATTCTTTGTATTGGCTGCAGCAGAAGCGAAGTTGCTGGTGACTTTAAATCTCCCTCCCACCCACAGAGTCGTCCACCTCCCTCTATCTTCCCCCTGTGTATAATGCTCTGTAATTGCCGCCGGAAACGTACGAGTCCAGCAACGGGTGTCACGTGCTCTCCTCTTGTGCTGTCCTGTTCCTCACTTACACCGCGTCATGTGACTTCCGGAGCCGGAGGTACACAGACTGGGGTGCATGTATTAGCATACCATGAACCGCCGGCTCACATGACGCGGCGTGAGTGAGGTAGAGGAGTGCATGTGACACCCAATGCTGGACTGGTAAGTTGACTGCGCCGATTAAACTGCAGTATACACGGGGAAGATCGAGAGAGGCGGACGCCTCTGTGGTTGGGAGGGAGGCAAGTTTAAATTGCCTGGCAACCACTTTGCTCCTGTTGCGGCCGTACAAAGCATTTCATTACACGAGGGATCGATAGAGGATGACACCCTTTGGGTGATGGTGGGTGGGAGGATCAAAGTGCTCTGCCACTAGTGCACCGCAGAGGTGGAGAGAGAAAGGTGGCCCTGTCATCCTGGCTATAAGTTGTTAAATTTAGGACTGTCCCAAGTATAAGACGACACCCCTCCCCCCTTATACTATGAGTCAGTCCTAAATTTCTCGACTTATAGCCAAGTATATACGGTAGTTTTCTTATCCTTTTTTTTTTTTTTTTTCACAAAAATCATGTACATATTTTCTTGCAACCTCTGCTGCCTATGCTAACAATTTGGATTAGAGTTTTACCCTTTAGGTCCTCTAATGCTGCTGCTAAGCCGTGCTAGTAATGCATTCTTCATTCAGACAGACACAACCAGGACATTCCTGGGAGTAATATTGTGTTCTATTACCTAAATAGTAACATTTCGAAGAAATTCAATTTTGCCAAGATTTCTGTTTCAAGGCAGATTGCTGCTAGCTGAGGTTGTTATTGGGTGTGATGCTGTCCAAATGCTTCCAATAGTCTACAAACATGGCTTTCAGGCACTCAATACCTGTTGTTCAGCCATGCATACGAAGTAGTTCTTAAATGTAATAGGTTACTACTTGAGGTTTGAATGCAGTCACTTGTACATTTTTGCACTTTTCCACATCTTCCAAACCAAATAAAACCAAGATTCCTTTTTTCAGAAAGACAAATTATCTGCTCAGTTAAATGGCAATTGTGCCAAAGTGCTATGAACTGCAATCACATAAATGCTTATGAATACACCCCCCCCCCCCCTTATATAATTTACATTGTGTCATTTCACAAAGTAAGAAGTATTATGCTTGTTCAAAGTGCAGCAACCTATTAGGTCAGGTGGATGAGCCAGTGCATGTCCATGTGTCCCTCAGTGTCTCATACAACAAGTCTGTTTTATTACCGTGAATTGAAATCCGGGAGAAACAGGAACCATGGTTACATGTAGTTAAGATTCCCAGCAGTATGATCTGGGGGTTGAGGTATGTAAATGACTCTCTGCTACCACGTGCTCAGGACAAAGAGACAAGTTCATGTAGTACCAAGTAGATGGAGGGTCCGGCACTCTGGTATTCAGATAAAATAGCTTTACTGATTATCCTCATGCCTTTAAAGTTGCTCTAAAAATCAGAGGCTAACGTGGCTCCATTATCCTCTTAAGTGAAACGGTTGTTAGGTGGGCCGCCGCTCCCACACCAACCCCACAGCCTTAGCACGGGAACGGGTATGTGATTCATGCTGGTAAAGCAACTTATACATTTATGAGCCTGATCAATACAGCTCTTTTATCTGAATTCCACAGTGGGCCTGAACGATTTTAGGAAAAAATTATATTGAGCGATTTCTGTCTGAAATTTCGATTCACGCTTTTCTTCCAATCAAGCTTTGTGCCCCGTCTATGCCTGTTTGTTGCCCCTCTGTCTCTCTTCCAACACGAGTCCAGCGATGCCCGTCTAACCACTTCGCCTCCTGCAGGCTCTAATGCACGGAATACTTCCTGTATGTCATGTGACATACAGGAACCCGGAGCTTTGACAAGCACAAGAGCTGGAGGACGGGCAGCGTTGGACTCGTGTGGAAGGTATGTCCAATGCTGCGGGCCGCAAGCTCCGGGACTTTGGGTTGGTTTGAAGCCGCTTCTTCAAACTTCCCCATGTGGAAATGACGTGATCACGATAATCGCCACTTTGACGATTCCGAAATTGTGATCTTGGTGATCACGGTTTTGGTTTAAATTCGATTTATCTTTCAGGCCTATTCTACAGTGCCGGACCCTCGATCTACTTGCTTTATTACTGTTCATCTACGATTAGAACTTTACTGTCCTTAATGCCACACCAACTGTTACTCTAAAATGAAGCAGCAGGTAAAACAAAAACACGAACTTGTTTCAAGAATGTAATGAAAAACTGCAGAAAGCCATATCACTGAGTTGACAAATCACAGGAAGAACAAAGACAGCATCTAGCTGCTTAGGTAGCATTTACTGTGTACTCTGTGCTATGAAAAATACAGTATAAATATTAAAAGCAAGGGCAATCTTTAAGTGGTCCTGTCGCCGGGAATAAAGAACAAGATAACGAGTTCTGTGTAGTATATTAGATTTTTTGCTAGGCTGTGTTATTCTCTATTCCTTATTGTTTTCTGCTAGTTTGAATTAATGCAAAATCTGTTAGGTTGGAGATTATTAAATCTTTCTCTAATGTGCTGGGTTTATTCGTCCTTCGAATCCCATTTCTGCTCACACATATCTTGTTCAGCATCTCTATTGATATAGCTGGCAGCACAATGGCTTCCTGGAAGTGTCGCTGCACACAGTGCAGCTGCTTCAACCATCCAACTTTGTTTCTTCCTTGGGGAAAAAATGCTCAGCAGTTTGTTCTCCATATAAATTACTTTCTTTTTTATGTAAGTTGCTGCATGAAACCACTTGAGGGATTTTAAACCAATCATTAAAAATCTAAATATACTGCAGATGTTGGTTCAATTAACAGAGCCTGATGAGCATAAAGTCTTCGATACATTTGAATTTGAAATGTTGATTTTCTTGTGGAATTATAAAAACGTAACAAGGAAAATTTGACACTAAAGAGCAAAATGATGTATAGGTAATAAGTGCTAAAGATGCGAATTACAACTTGTTATGGTATTAGAGGCCTGATGAACTAAAGTTCAAGAAGTGAATTGGTCTGCGCATACGAATTTTCTCACTGCGTCGCATCTTAATTTTCAAATGATCCATCACTACTATGCAAATTTTATTTGCATATGAATGCATGCAGAAACAGTTATACTGTGCTCTATGTTTCCATTCATTTAAGTGAATACTGGAATTAAAGCAATCTTTTCACCCTTTACAGAGTTAGTACAGTGTACTCTCTGGAATGCTCATATAATAGGGGTTGGAATGATGTATAACGTAGTATTTGAAATCTTTAAGTTAAAGTAAACTTTAGTATGCCGCTATTTTATGCATGGATAATTATTTTCCCCGCAAAGATCCAGATATCTGCAGCTGTCTAACTAGTCATTTAGATTTAGTCCCTCAAGAGAAATCAGCCATAGATATTTTTTTTTTCCTGGGCTCTGATTCACTTGATTCACTTAATTTTAATTTCTCAAATGAGTCAAGCTTTGATCGGTCATGGGCAAACTTTTTGAAACTAGCAGAAATACTGATTTTCAAAATTTGCTCTCTTACTGTTTTTAGATCTTTCTGTCAGTTTTCTCAGTGTTGTATTGAAGTATGATTACAAGCAATTCATACGTTTTAAAGGCTTTTATTGACCATTACATCAAGTTTATAAAAATTGTCAATATTTGCAGTATTGGCCCTTTTTCAAGACATCTTGCAATGCCATTTCATGCTATTAAACAACATCTGGGCCAAACCCTGACTGATGGCAACCTATTATTTAATAATCAATGCTTGGAGTTTGTCAGAATTTTTGTCAGTCTTTGTTTGTCCGCTCACTTCTTGAGGATTGAACACACATTTTCAATTGGATTAAGGTCTGGGGAGTTCCCTGGCCATGGACTCAAATTTCAATGTTTAGTTACTTGAATTACTTGGTTATTACTTTAGACTTATGACACAGTGCTCCATCATGCTGATAAAGGAATTTTTCTACTCCAAACTGTTCTGGGATGGTTGGAAGAAGTTGCTATCAGAGTGAACACACTCCCTTGGATGAGAAGCAGCCCCACGTGAATGGTCTAAGGCTGATTTACTGTTGGCATGAGACGGGACTGATGGTAGCGCTAACCTTTTCTTCTCTGGACAATCATTTTGCCAGATTCCCCAAACATTCAGAGAAAATGACTTTACCCCAGTCTTCAGCGGTCCCTGTACTTTTTGCAGAGTGTCAGCTTAGTCCTTGTGTTTTTTTTTTTTTTTTTGAAAAGTGGCTTATTTGCTACCCCTTTTGACACCAGGCCATCCTACAAAAGTCTTCGCCTCACTGCGCATGCAGATGCACTCGCACCTGCCTGCTGCCAGTCAGCAAACCATACTTCTCCTTTTTTAAACTGTTTAAATAATATTTTTTGGGTGGCTCCATCCATCAATTGTTACTCACTCTGTTGGGAGTCGATCGTTTTAGTGTAGCTCCTTGTCCCCAAGACATTCTTACTTTTCCAGGATTGCAACCTTCCAGGAATCTCACAATCCCGAATGGGCATGAATTCCTCTGTAAGCCTTATTGGTGGTTACTGTGGCAGCCTGAAATTTGTGAGCAATTTCTTGATATATCATCCTAAAAAATAAAATGTTTTTCCACTTTTTCAGACAATTTCACATTCCAGGCTGTTCATATCAGCGGGTCGTTCTTAAGTCGGACTACCTGTATATGCTACTAGTTTAGAACTTTTTTGAGCACTGCCTGTTTTGTTACCTCTTTATGCGTACATTTGGCCAGAAATTTTAAAAATTAAAGGGCCACTATTTCCCCCCTGCTGTGTTGTCCACGTTGCGGAGTGTGGCCCCACAGAAGATTAGTGACAATGCATTGCCTCTAATCCTTACGGGGCTGTGCACCTTTTCTTCCTGATGCTGGGCCACGCCGACGCAGCCCGCCCACACATGCGCAGTAAGCCGGAACTACTGGCTCCGTAGTACTGTGCATGCCTGGGTGGCCTAGCGTGGCCCCGACATGGGGGGGGCGTGCTAAACAACCTGGAGGTTTAGATCGGCGAGAGAAGCCTCTGTAGGATCCTAAGGCTTCCTTCTATTAAGGTATGTGTGTGGGGGAGGGGGGGGGAGCAGGCATGTATGGGGAGCTGTTCTGATGACCACCGCTCCCCTGCTCTCCTCTGTGTGCAGGCACTGATCCGGTGTGTGTTCCTCTGTACACGAATATGGCCTGGAGCGCTCTTTGCATGACTTAATCACGACATCATGCACAGAGCGCTCCTGGCCGTGGTCGCACACTGAGGGACGTGCACAGTCTTGTTGGTGACTGTGTACTGATGCCGGACTCCGGTGACCCTGAAGAGGCTGCTGGAGGGGCTTTAGGTATGTAAGGAGGGGAACAGGAGAATGGGTGGAACGGTAGCCATCAGAACAGCTCCCCATACATGCCTGCTCCCCCGTTTCTCCAAACCTTTTCTGCTCTGAGATCCGTGAGTGTGTGGACTTTAAAAAAATTAAAATTGCATATGATCTTTAAACATGTACATTTGTATCGCTTTCTTTTTTTTTTTTAAAGTAGCTCTGTTGACATGCATTTTTCTCCCTCATTTGGCATGTGCTGTATCAAGGATCCATGTAGTCACACACATTTTGTTGTAAAGATCCTGGCTTTTAAAGAAGCTAACATTTTCCATAGTCTTAATAATGCTGTACTTGCCTTATGTTATGACATCTGCTCAAACAGTGTAAATTAAAATGACTTGCAAGATCTGCTGAGATCACCTGGAGCCTTTAAATATTGCCAAGAAACTTCTCTGAATGCAGCTTTGTTAAATTGCTTCTGAAGCAGCTGCACAGTAAAATGTGTTAGAGGATACCTTTCTTTTTATCGACTAACATAATGAATGCCCGGGAGAGCATTTATTATTGATACAGGTAATGTGCACAGAAGTTAATCCTGTACATGTTAATATACATTTTTGATTCTCTAGAGTTTGTTGGAAATGTTGCTGCCTCTCTCCTGCTGCGGGATTGTTGTTTTGCAGGTGTTTGATAGCTGCCTTTAATTTGTGCCTGCATCTTGACTGATTTACTGCGTATGCAAAGCTTTAGTTATGTTGTCAGCAGGTCATACAAGGCAGATTTTGTAAGCTTGTATCCCTACAGTAGGATATCAACTAATGGGTATGCTTCCCTAAGTACCTATAAGCACTTGCCTCTTTCTCCCTATGGCGAGTCACTGCCTTATACTGGCTTACTACCATTGCAGCACTTGGTTGTTCTCTTCATTAAGGCTCTTTTAAATGTCTGAGTGCTGGTGTTTTGCTGGACTTTTTTGTTTTGAAGCACACACACTTAAACTCCCATCCCTTGCAAACATCACCTTTTCCTTTGTCTCACTTGTCATCTTTGGCAATGCCCCTTCTTTGTACTCTGGAGACCTAACGTTGCTCCTTCATCAGTATTGAGGCCAGGTAGATAATGTGATTAGGGAGTTAACAGTACCTGGGTATCTGAATAATGATTCACTATAGAGACTTACTACAGATGGGGGGGGGGGGGGGGGCAGAAATCCACTACAGCAGGGAGAGGCAACCTTCAAGAGGCAACGATCTACTTAACAAAAATGGAAGGAACCAAAAAGCCCTGAGGTAGAGGTGATAGGCAGACTGGGAAAGTCGCCACAGAGATGTCCCATAAGAATGAGACATTGCAATAGCTCATTTGCGCAGTGAAAATATTACTACTAACCGAACATTATGGATAACATACAAATTATACTAGCAACAGGCTGGTATTAGGGAAATCATTTTACCCCTACCATGCAATGCTTTAGTTTCAAAAAAGTTTTATTAGGTTAAAGAAACCAAATAAACAATACAGCAATTGTTCAAATGTCCCCAATGGGACTGTGCTGGATATATACATGAAAACAGATACAAAAATATAACAGGTACCATATATGCAGTCATATCTGAAGTGAGAATTTAAACAGGAGTACATAAGAGGGGAGTCAGCATGGTTATGCAGTTAATATTACAGACAAAATGGAGTCACAGAGTGAATGCACAAGAGCGAAGCCCTGGCGATGATAGGGATGTTTCCATTTCGGGGGTTTATCTCCAAATAGCAGCAAACTGGTCTGGGCCCAATGAAGTTCCCTGTGCTGTATTATTATTAGTGAGGTGACTTCAGCCCAGAAGGTTTGTACCACCGGGCAGAACCACCACTCTTCCAGTTTCTAAAGCATACATTTGCTTTATTTGGGTCAATACTGTGTAATTTTGTTGGGGTGATATATGCTCCGTGGAGAACCTTTATAATTGGTTTCAATATGTGAAAAGTAGGTACTGCCCTTTGTGAGAGTAGTGCAGCATTTGGACCACCTTTCTGGTGTAAGTGTAAACCCCAGCTCTAATTCCCAGGTCAGCATAGGTTTAAGTTTTTGAAGTTCAAGGGGCTGCGAAAGTATAGAGTATAGTAACGAGCTGAGGCCACCTTCTAATAGTCTAAGGTCACACCATGCTTCATATGGTGTACGTTGCGGAATTGGCAAAGTTTTGGGGCCAATGGCTGTGAGAAAATGGTATAGTTGCATTGCTGCAAAGTATTCTGATGGGGGGAAACCAATCTTGTTTTTAAATTGATCCCAAGATGGGATTTTATCATTTACGAACAAATGCTTAAGGTGAGTAATTTCTTTGGTTTTCCACCATCTGAAAGCCCATGGATCAAGCCTGGAGTAAACATAGCATTGCCATATAGTGGGAGGAGCAAGGGGATTTTTGTTTGCAACTTCTTTCTGAACCTAAGCGATCGCCATATTGAAAGTGAGTGAGCCGATAGAGGACACTGAAGCTTCACTGAGGGGGGTAAGGGGGTCGCGGACCATTGCAGTGCTGGGAAAGTGTATGGTTGCAATAGATCGGTTTCTATTTGTGCCCAGAGTGGCGGATTGAATTTAGAATGCATTTGAGCCATTTGTGCTATTTGGGCTGCTTTGTAATTCGATAAGAGTTTGGGTACTCCCACTCCTCCTCTGGTACATGCATGGTTGCGCGGTTTATACAGCTCTTTTTGTTATTACTTATAAATCTAAAGATTGCATTTTGCAGGTCTTTAAGTTTTTTTTTGTTACCATAATTGGGATAGATATAGAAGGCGAGGGAGCAGGTTTATGCGAACTGCCTGAACTCTACCTGTCCATGAGATAGCTGGAAGATTCCATTTCAATAAATCTCTTTGGAGTTGAGATATGGGCTTATAGTTTAGGTCATACAACTCTACTGGGTCAGTGGAAATCTTTATTCCCAGATATGTAATATATTTGTTTTGTAGTGTAAGGCCTAGAGTGGATGTCAAGTGCTCAGCCTGAGGTCGAGGAACATTGGAAAAGAGAACTTCTGTTTTTGTACCCTACAATGCTTTGTTGCACCTCTGTACAGCCATTTCAGCGCTCTTTTATGTCCCCTCGCTCCTTTGTGTGGTCTTTATTTCCCTACTTAAGATTTTCTTTCTTCCATTTCTTTTTTCAACCCTGTATGGCACTTAATACCCCTCTCCCATCAATGTTCCCTTTTGTTCCAATTGTGCCTAGCTCTTTCCTCAGTATTTCCTAGTGCCCCTTATACCTCCACCTAGTGCGTTGTCACACACCTTTGGACCATTACACCACCTCTCAATAGGTCCTTCTGTAGCCATTATGTATTCTTAATGGATCAGGCAAAATGTCTCTGTAAATTTGGGCGCAGCTGGCGGCACTCGGTCAGTAATTTGCAAAAAAACATAAGAGCGCTATCCGGGTATGTAAAAGTAGAGAAAAACACCCCTATCCGGGACAGATGTCACCTCATATACTGTGGCCATGCTTAGACACCAGCCAGTAGATGCTCGTCACCCTCTTAACGGCCAAGGACCAGGCTCACAACCAGGGGTGGAGTGCTGAAGCTTCCCAGGTGGTATCTCGAGGTTCCTTTTGCCATCCTTTTTTGTGGTAGGGAGACGGTGGCAGCATTGATGTGTTGGTCTCGGTATCCATACACACTCACATAGGCAAGTGAAGTGCAAGCGTGGAGGGTGGATGCCACTAGGGCAGAGACCTGCATTGTCTCTATGTTGCTAAGCAATGGGCAGTGATTTACGAAGTGGCAGCAGCTGTATGCTCACCTCAGTGCTCACACACACACTCCCACTACAGAAAGGAGTACAGGCATGAGGGAGAAGGATGTCGCTGTGTGATTAACCGCAAAGCTGGCAAACAGTGCGGGCGTGTAGAGAAAATGAGGATGGAAAGCCAGATGACCCAGCATGGTCTGGAAGATTTATTATAAACTCTTTATTGAAGCATCATGAAATAAAAGCAGGATACTGCATAAAAAGAGGCTAATGCATCCAAAAACATTTGTGCCAGTCTTGCCTCTGATTGGCCGGCCCAGCGTTACTGTTCTCAATTTAATTGGCTCATTGATTATGAGCCCAGTATATAAAGGTGGATGTTTGATCATTGTGTCACAGGCATTGCAGGCTTGACAGAGGGAGGGCGTCTGCCCAAAATGTTGCTTTTTGATGCATTTTGGCCTCTTTTTGTGATGTATCCTCCCTTTATTTCATGATTCTTCAATAAAGAGCTTATAATACATCTTCAAGACCGTGCTGGGTCATCCTTCTGGCTTTCTAGTTCGTTACAATCCCCTAAGACTGAGGAATTTGGACCTACAAGCATGTCGACCTGTTTGGGTGCAACCTGCATCTTGGCTGTTCCCCGGGAAGGTAAGGGTGGACCTTTTTTTTGCAGACAACACATTTCACGGAGGTCTCTCCTCCATTTCACCATAGTCTTTGACGCTCTTTCCCTCCCCCAAATCATGTTTATTCCAGGTGAGCGTATATGTGGCCATACACTTCTTGATGTGGCTAAGGGCCCTTTTACACTTAATCAGTTGCTCTCAGTTAAAACTGAAAGAAAATGGATTTTCAAAGTAATGCCCATGTTTTCCTATGGCACCTTTCACACTTAACGCGTTTTAACTGAAATCTTTGTCACAATGCACGCTCTTTCCCTCCCCCAAATCATGTTTATTCCAGGTGAGCGTATATGTGGCCATACACTTCTTGATGTGGCTAAGGGCCCTTTTACACTTAATCAGTTGCTCTCAGTTAAAACTGAAAGAAAATGGATTTTCAAAGTAATGCCCATGTTTTCCTATGGCACCTTTCACACTTAACGCGTTTTAACTGAAATCTTTGTCACAATGCACTGCTATGGAAAAAATGCGTACTAACGCACACCAACTGATTAAGTGTAAAAGAGGCCTTAGATACATCCCTTTTAGATCACTATCTGATCGGAGTGGAATCTTATCTAATCAAATCCCTCCACACACTGTATAGTGGCCATGTTGGGCATCTCCGACAGATTCAATTGCAGTGATCAAATTTGCTGGAAAATATTGTATAGCATATGGGTACCTTAATCGCCTTAAGCCCTGGGACCTACTAGCAGCGCTTTTCTAAGCCTCGGCATCTCTGTGCATACACCTTGATTATCGTCTGATAACGACCACCTCAGCTGAAAATCAGTTGTGTTTACAGTGGCACCTGATCCCTGATGTACTGCGAAAATGACTTATTTAAGTAATCCGTGCACTTCCATGTTTTTTTTCCTCATGCCACATATACTTTAGAAAATAATTATAAAGTTTACTTCACTGATCTTTCACCGGTATTTATTAATATATATAAAATGTTACTGATTCACTTTATTCTTCAAGCAATTAGAAGAAACAAATTACAATACTTTTGCTAAGGGAAACTGCTCCTTTAGCCAGTTATTAAAGAATTCTCCTGTGAACTAGATAATGAGCAGCTAAGTTTTTGACAAATGAAAATAAGAGTTAATTGGTTGGGATTCATTGTATCTCTAATCTTATGTTTTTTTCCCCTTTCTCTTTCTTCTTGGCTGCACATAATTGAAGAGTGAGTGGCTGCCAGTGTTTTGGCAAGCATGGGTGTGATGATTCATCAGAAAGCCACTAGATTCTATGTTGATTTGTATTTGCTGCACGTTTATTTAGCACAAAAGCTTTCAAAATAATGCCATTCAACATGCTGTGCTTAAAGTCGCATAGCAAAAATGTGCAGTAGAGCTGACAGCGTTATTTCTGTCATCCTGTGTAAAATGATGGTAACAAGAAGAAGAAGAGCGTAGTACTAAACCACAGAAATGGGCCAAGGGAAGAGCTGTTATCCACAGCAAGTGTAGCTTGTATGAAATGTTGTTTAAGACAAGAATTAGTATTGGTTTTCATGTGCAATTTAATAACCGGGACAAAAACTGCAAACTCTGGTCACTATTTTGACGTCCAGCTAAGTGATTATGCAAAATGCCATTTGCACATCATGTTAATACAGTGGTTTGCAAAAGTATTCGGCCCCCTTTAAGTTTTCCACATTTTGTCATATTACTGCCACAAACATGAATCAATTTTATGGAATTTCACGTGAAAGACAAATACAAAGTGGTGTAGACGTGAGAAGTGGAACGAAAGTCACCAAGGGCCACTTGATTGCATTTCTGATCAGCGCTCTCCTTGTTCCGCCTGTGAGTTTAGGTGGACGGCCTTGTCTTGGTAGGTTTACAGTTGTGCCATACTCCTTCCATTTCTGAATGATCGCTTGAACAGTGCTCCATGGGATGTTCAAGGCTTTGGAAATCTTTTTGTAGCCTAAGCCTGGTTTAAATTTCTCAATAACTTTATCCCGGACCTGTCTGGTGTGTTCTTTGCACTTCATGGTGTTGTTGCTTCCAATATTCTCTTAGACAACCTCTGAGGCTGTCACAGAGCAGCTGTATTTGTACTGACATTAATTACATACAGATGCACTCTATTTAGTCATTAGCACTCATCAGGCAATGTCTATGGGCAACTGACTGCACCCAGACCAAAGGGGGCTGAATAATTACTCACACCCCACTTTGCAGTTATTTGTAAAACATGTTTGGAATAATGTGTGATTTTCGTTCCACTTCTCACTTGTACACCACTTTGTATACCACTTTGTATTGGTCTTTCACGTGGAATTCCAATAAAATTGATTCATGTTTGTGGCAGTAATATGACAAAATGTGGAAAACTTCAAGGGGGCCGAATACTTTTGCAAGCCACTGTATGTACTGTTTTTCAGTACATTACAAAATATTTTATTTGAGCTGTAATAGGTTTGAAAAAATACATTTGTGTTAACACATGTAACTATTGTCCACTTCAGGGCAAATTCCACATCACTTTCAAACTCCCTCTGCTCATGAAGTCAATTCATTTGGCATACAATATAATTAAATATGGGCCTAGTGTCTATAACTTAATCATGGTCATACAGTAGTACTGCTGTATTTTACATACTGTATACACTCCCCGAAGAGCCGTTATGAAACCACTGAGAATGTTGTGCACATCAAATGCAGAGGTGTTGTCCATCACCTGTAAACCCTGTTCTGATCTCGCATGAAAATGTGTAATAGAGGAAGAATCCCTCATTTCCTTGCAGAGTAACTCTTGGTGAACCTGTAAGGAGAAAAAGTGTCCCGGGGGGGGGGGGGGGGTACTTGGTAGTGGGAAACCTCTGGATCCGAATGAGGCTTTCCCTGTCCTCTTCATCCTTGAGTATCCAGCGCTGGCAGCCCCAGAAAGACGCAGTGGGGGCTGCAGCATATACTAATATTAACCAACCTGCATTCCTGCGCAGTATATGCTTTGTCTTGGGCTCCAGCAGAAATGGCCGATCCTGATCAGATCCGCTCTACTGTGGAAGCCAAGGTAAGTAACCCAGAAAGGAACTTTTTTTAATTACAGGTGTTCTTTAAGTCTTGTACTTGCATTCAAGGACTGTGACCTGGCAGGGATTGGGATTCGATCCCTTGAGCTACAATTTGGGACCGCGCCTGTACAGATGTGCCGCCAGCCTGCAGGCTGTAAGCATGTCTGTTATGAAGGAGAAAGGAGTGACTATATGCTTGAAATGATGGAGCTTACAGCGTTGAGTGTGAGTAGGAGAGTTGTGCGCTTAGAGGTTGCCTCGATGTTGCTAAAGATACGGCATGCTTTATCTTCAGGTGGCATTGGGGGAGACCTGTGCGCACACTAGATTGTTGCCCAAGAGGCTCTTTGTTGGCAGCCCCAGCTGACTTTAATGAAGCCTTGATATAACCCTTTCATAGAAAACAATAAATACAATCCTATTTAATTTTTTTTTTGTCTTTTGTTTAAACTTTAAACCGGGTTAATGAATGTTTTGAGTTTCAATAACAAACCATATGAAAAGGCTACAATAACGGGCTTAGGTATAAATTTACGACTCAAACTTTACCAGTCTTCTTATTCATGTTCAGAGTTGGTGCAGAATTATACACATATTTGCAACATGAAGATGGACCACAGTCTGTTTTTCTGAAGGTGGAATTAGATTGCATAATCCTGCATCGGCTTAGAATTATTTGTTGTACCATTAACTGAGGACTCCACAGCCCTGGTGTCTGATCACACCATCCTTTCATTTGTATTAGTGTGCTTGATGGAACAAGACCAGAGAAGAATCCATTGTTGAAAGAAAAATATAAAAAAAAGTTTTGCATTTGCTGAAGGTGGCTTGCTGAAGGTACAAAACTTCTGGAAGAATATCTTTTGGAAACCTGAAACAAAACTGGAACATCAGTTTTCATTTGAAAAAATGAACCTTTCAGATAAAAGAATCCCCTACCTGCCTTCCTCTGGACCAACTGGGATATGTGTGTGTTCAGGACGCTAATTATTATTATTATTTTTTTTTTTTACTTGGTGGACTCATGTACTATGAGTTAATTCCAATTTGTTGAGAGGAAACCAAAAAAGGTGTCCATAGCAATTACTCCTTGAAAGCATTTGTATCAATGAAAATTAAGACTAGTTAGTAGTCTAACCTCTCCAAAAGCTTTTTTTTCTTTTTTACCTTGTGGGCTCTTTATATTGTTCAATAGTTCAAGGATAGGTTAACACAAGGCAATTGGGAGAATGTACTTTATTTAGATTTTTTTTACATTGTACACATCTGTAAGATTCGCCCTTTCCTGACCTCTGCCACCACCAAACTCCTCATCCATGCCCTCATAATTTCCCGCCTTGACTACTGCAATGCGCTGCTGTCTGGTCTCCCTATGACCCGAACAGCCCCACTGCAGTCCATCATGAATGCAGCAGCCAGAATTATCCACTGCTCCCATCGCTCCACCATGGCGGATCCCCTCCTTGAATCCCTCCACTGGCTTCCTATCCAGTCCAGAATCAGATTCAAGATACTGTGTCTGACCTACAAATCTGTCCACAAAATCTGTCCAACCTACATTTCCGATCTAACTCAGAGGTACACACCTAGCCGCTCACTCCGCTCTTCCAATGAACTTCGCCTAACCGCCCCCCGCATCACCCAGTCCCATGCACGCCTCCAGGACTTCTCAAGAGCTGCTCCAACACTATGGAACTCCCTACCTCCACACATTAAGGCAGCCCCCTCCTTCAACATCTTCAAGAAAGCCCTCAAAACTCACCTTTTCACTCTGGCTTACTACCCCTCACAATTGCTCTAAACCCACAACTGAACTCTGGTCTCCTACCTCTCGTGTCCCTACCTCTCCCTTTAGATTGTAAGCCTTTGGGCAGGGTCCTCCTCCTTTTGTGTCCTACCTGATCATGCACCTCCATTACTGTGAACCCATGCTAGGCATCTGAGTGAACCTAACTTGCCTAATCTCCATGCTCAATCCAGTGACTGACTAAGCATTACCTTGTACTAATACTGTGCTGCGTGATCTGGTCTTTCTTGTATTTGGGTATTGTCGTTTTGCTGTATCTCACCCCTAAATATTGTATGTATCCCTATTTGTTGTCCAGCGCTGCGTAATATGTTGGCGCTTTATAAATACAACAAATAAATAAATAAACATGTCCATACATAAAAAGTGTATGTGCGTTTCTACACTACAGTACAAAGTTCATGGGCATACTGTATATACAATTCACTTTTTCTTGTAAGTTTTCTCCTAGGTGACATTTTCATTTCTTGTCAATAAAATACCGTTTAAACTACTAGCAAGCAAGAAAATACTTTTTCACCTACCTTTTTGGTAATTTGTTTTATTGCAAATAGCAGAAAAGGAGAAAATCTAGGAGATAAAGTTAAATCTATATGGGGCCTGGTCCCTTGTGCAGCTAAGGTGATATTTTCACATCTTGTTAATAAAATGCCTTTTAAACACCAGCAAACTAAAACATACTCAAAATAAGTTTGATAGTATTACTTCATCTACTTTTTGCTTCTTTTTCAATTTCAAAGTGCTGAAAAAATAATTTTAAAAAGTTGAAAAATTATAGCCTAGGAAAAAGCTTGAAGAAAAATTAATTGCATATGGGTCCAATATCGAGAAGAACATGCCAAGCAGTCAGTTTTTAAAGATATCAAGAGAATCTGTGCTCTAAAATTCTTACAATAAAAAGCACACCATTCTCATCATTATGTTCTCCTGGGCCCCTCAGTGCTGTTTCTGCCACTTCGTTCAGACGGGTCCTAGTAGCTTGCAATAATGATAATTTTGCAGTGCTGTTTTAAAGGGATACTGTAGGGGGGTCGGGGGAAAATGAGCTGAACTTACCCAGGGCTTCTAATGGTCCCCTGCAGACATCCTGTGTTGGCGCAGCCACTCAACGATGCTCCGGCCCCGTCTCCAGTTCACTTCTGGAACTTCTGACTTTAAAGTCAGAAAACCACTGCACCTGCACGCCCGTGTCCTCACTCCCGCTGATGTCACCAGGAGTGTACTGCGCAGACACAGACCATACTGGGCCTGCGCTGTGCGCTCTTGATGACATCAGCGGGATCGAGGACACGGCAACGCAGGCGCAGTGGTTTTCAGACTTTAAAGTCTGAAATTCCAGAAGTGAACCGGAGGCGGGGCCGGAGCATCGGTGAGTGGCTGCGCCAACACAGGATGTCTGCGGGGGACCGTTAGAAGCCCCGGGTAAGTTCAACTCATTTTCCCCTGACCCCCCTACAGTATCCCTTTAACTAAGTGATCACAGCAAACCATGTATTGCTGCCATAGTTGTAAAGATCTTATATGTTATTTTTTTTTTTGTTATGAAAGTTTTTTTTCTGACTAAAAGATAATTGTAAATTTACCTTCCATACAATTTCAAGTGGACATTGTGATTCTGCAAAAACAACTTGACTTTTTTTTTCTGATGTGCATTAATCCATCTTGGTACCAAAACATAATCAAAAGTTTGAGGGCACCAAGTACAGAATGGTAAAATGTATGTTCAGCTTTGAATGTCATGACTGTCATTCTATCATGATCTCTTATAAACAGTATACCAGTACAGAATGTCTTTAGAAGTAATTTATTTTCGGTATTGCATGATGAATAATATAGCTTTCTAACTTTACTTTTGATTTATAAAGGTCACAAGAATACCCTTGATAAATTGCTAGTTCTCTGAATATGCTCAGTGTCACTAAACATAATTTACTTCTTAGCATCCCTTCAACATCTGTAAGTTTACAGGTAAAATTGTTTCTCTTTACTTTCATGAGTACATTTCATAAGATCACAGTTGCAATTTGAAATAAGAGTATCAAGGAAGGTTTTCTGATCTTGAGTCTTTTTTTTTTTTTAATCTATCTTGTGTTCTTATATTTTCAGAAAACATCTGATTGCTTTTCCTAAATCTTTGCTTAACAAATACAATTTTTAACTACGTTGTAGAATGAAAAAGGCATCAGGCTATATACAGTGGGATGCAAAAGTTTGGGCAATGTTGTTAATCGTCATGATTTTCCTGTATAAATCGTTGGTACGATAAAAAATGTCAGTTAAATATATTATATAGGAGACACACAGTGATATTTGAGAAGTGAAATTAAGTTTATTGGATTTACAGAAAGTGTGCAATAATTGTTTTAATAAAATTAGGCAGGTGCATAAATTTGAGCACCACAAAAAATAAAAATAAAATCAATATTTAGTAGATTCTCCTTTTGCAGAAATTGCAGCCTCTAAACGCTTCTTGTAGGTTCCAATGAGAGTCTGGATTCTGTTTGAAGGTATTTTGGACCATTCCTTTTTTACAAAACCTCTCTAGTACATTCAGGTTTGATGGCTTCCGAGCATGGACAGCTCTCTTTAACTCACACCACAGATTTTCAATTATGCTCAGGTCTGGGGACTGAGATGGCCATTCCAGAACATTGTACTTGTTCCTCTGCATGAATGAATGCCTTAGTGGATTTTGAGCAGTGTTTAGGGTCGTTGTCTAGTTGAAAGATCCAGCCCCTGCGCCGCTTCAGCTTTGTCACGGATTTCTAGACATTGGTCTCCAGAATCTGCTGATTCTGAGGGGAATCCATGCGCCCCTCAACTTTGATAAGATTCCCAATCCCTAGGCATGCACTGGCCACCTAGCCCCACAGCATGATAGAACCACCACCATATTTTACTTTAGCTAGCAGGTGTCTTTCTTGAAATGCTGTGGTGTTTTTCCTCCATGCAGAACGCCTTTTGTTATGCCCAAATAACTCAATTTTAATTTCAGCAGTCCACAGCACCTTATTACAAAATTAAGCTGGCTTGTCCAAATGTGCTTTAGCTTACCTCAAGCGGCTCTGTTTGTGCTGTTGGCGGTGAAAAGGTTTACTCTGCATATAGCATCTCCTTGTGCAAAGTGCGCCGAATGGTTGAACAATGCACAGTGATTCCATCTGCAGCAAGATGATGTTGTACGTCTTTGGTGCTGGTCTCTGGGTTGACTCTGACTGTTATCACCATTCGTCACTTCTGTCTATGCAAGATTTTTCTTAGTCTGCCACTTCAAACCTTAACTTGAACTGAGCTTGTGGTCTTCTATTTCCTCAATATTTTCCTAAGTGTGGAAACAGCTGAAATATCTGAGACCGCTTTCTGTATCCTTCCCCTAAACCATGATGGTGAACAATCTTTGTCTTCAGGTCATTTGGAAGTTGTTTTGAGATCCTCATATTGCTACTTTTCAGAGAAATTTAAGAGGAGGGAAACTTACAATTGACTCCCTTAAATACTCTCGTAATTTCATTCACCTGTGTATGTAGATCAGCTTACTAAGCTAATTTGAGTTCCAATAATTAGTTCTAAAGGTTTTGAAATCAATAAAATAACAGTGCCCAAATGTATGCACCTGCCTAATTTTATTAAAACAATTATTGTACACTTTCTGCAAATGCAATAAACGTAATTTTACTTCTCAAATATCACTGTGTGTCTCCTATATGATATATTTAACTGACATTTTTTTATCGTACCGACCAATGATTTATACAGGAAAATCATGATGACTAACAACGTTGCCCAAACTTTCGCATCCCACTGTACTTACCATCAAATCTATGTTAGCGTTGAAATATGATAATTTACAACAAGAATTGGAGACAAAAAAAATTACTCTATGTAAAAGTAGCTTTATGCATCCTAAAAGGCCAGTGTTTTTTTCTAGTTGTGTGAGAGTTCAGGTCAACAGGGGTTTCACTGTATTCAAATGTCAAAAAGTGAGTAAAATGTATTTAATGTAGTACCTGCTGGACAGCAATTCTACAAAACATTATGTTGCTATTATAAGCACTATTTTAAGTACAGATGATTGAAGGAAATACCCAGACCGTTTAACCTCCTTAGCGGTATGCCCGACACTGTCGGGCATGCAGCTCTCTAGCCTCAGGAGTCCTCTAGTATAAAACTAATAGATAGCATGCCTGAAAAAGGTTTAGTTAGCACTAGGCTAGCTAGTATTGGTGGCCAGCACCCCCCGATCGTTTCTGATCCCCTGATCCAGCTGCTTATACATTACCCAACCTGGTCCAGCGATCAGCGCAGTCTCCCTGCACAGCTCCAGTCTTCACTATGGGGAGGATGGTGACTGTGCATGAGGTCATGACGCCATGTACGATCCTCCCCGTAGTGAAGATTGGAGCTGTGCGGGCAATGGCATGTGATCTATTAGTTTTATACTGGGGGACTCTGAGGCTGCAAAACCTCCTGAGCGTCGTAACACTCAGGAGGTTAAGTACAGGTAATTCACATACTCAGGTTAACACTTTAACTTATTTGCAACCTTATTGTGAATTGTATGTTGTTCAGGTATGAAATTATAATATTGATTTACAGGGCTAAAACTGCAGCAGAACATCTTCTGCTTATAGTCAAATCTCCCCATTCTATTCAGCTCATCTGTTGACTGATTGGGGGAAAACACTCAGAGCTATAAGCAAAAAGCACTTTGCTTAAAGGGGAACTTCAGCCTAAACAAACATACTGTCATTAAGTTACATTAGTTATGTAAATTAGAATAGATAGGTAATATAATTTTTTACCTACCCTGTTTTAAAAGAACAGGCAAATGTTTGTGATTCATGGGGGCTGCCATCTTTGTCATGGGGGCAGCCATCTTTTTGGTTGAAAGGAGGTGACAAGGAACAGGAGACACAGTTCCAACTGCCCTGTGTCCTGATCACCCCTCCCAGCTGCACACGCTAGGCTTCAAATGTCAAATTCAAAATGGTAAAAAAAAAAAATTTGCACCAAAACAGCGGAACGAAAGCAACAACATCAGAAATCCCATCATGCTTTGCACAGCATAAGGGGAAAAAAGCCCGGGCAGTTTTCTTCTGTGCAGCTAAAAATGAGGCTTGGATAAGAGAAACAAAGTTCTGATGCTGTGAAACTGTTAAAGAAACACCAGGCCTTTCTAGTGCTGCTGAGTCGATTTTTAGTCCGGAGGTTCACTTTAACATTTATTACCCATGTATATACTGCTTTTAGCTTTGAGTCTTCTAAGTCTGCCAGCAGGAAGCGTGTTAAAGAGACACTGATGCGGAAAAAAAAATTATGATTTTGTATGTGTAGTACAGCTAAAAAATAAAATAGGAGCAGAGACATAAGTTTAGTATTGTTTCCAGTACAGGAAGAGTTAAGAAACTCCAATTCTTATCTATGTAAAAAAAGCCATTGAGCTCCATGACTTTCAAATTCGCAGAGACCTTTGTCTTCTGAAGCTTATTATCTCAAGTGTCTGGCACTGTATTGCTTTTTTTTCCTGCAGAGAACAGTTCAAAAGTTCACTAGCCTGCTTTCTAAAAACATTTAGAGTGCTGAGTAGTGTGCAAACTGCAAATATTAGAATGATGCAATGTTATAAAAAAAAAAAAAAAAAAAAAACTATATAACTGAAAATAAAAATGAGAATAATTTATTTGCTACTAATGTATTAGTAATTATCCGTACCCCCAATTCATTAAATCATTTTTTTTTTATTTTTGCTTCAGTGTCTCTTTAACCCATTCAGGTTCCGTGGTTTTCACGTGAGAAATGTTCACCTCCCATTCATTAGCCTATAACTTTATCACTACTTATCACAATGAACTGATCTATATCTTGTTTTTTCCGCCACCAATTAGGCTTTCTTTGGGGGGTACATTTTGCTAAGAGCCACTTTACTGTAAACGCATTTTAAAAGGAAGAATATGGAAAAAAATGAAAAAATTCATTATTTCTCAGTTTTCAGCCATTATAGTTTTAAAATAATACATGCCTCCATAATTAAAACTCACGTATTGTATTTGCCCATATGTCCCGGTTATTACACCGTTAAAATTATGTCCCTATCACAATGTATGGCGACAATATTTTATTTGGAAATAAAGGTGCATTTTTTCCATTTTGCATCTATCACTATTAACAAGTTTAAAATAAAAAAAATAGAAATATTTCATCTTTACATTGATATTTAAAAAGTTTAGACCCTTAGGTAAATATTTACATGTTTGTTTGTTTTTTTATTGTAATGTTTTTTTTTTTATAGCAAACATTTTATTTTGGGAGGGTGGGAGGTAAACAATAGATTTATAATGTAAATGTGTGTTCATTTTAATTTATTTTTATTTTCAGTTGTAGTATTACTTTTTGGCCACAAGATGGCGGCCATGAGTTTGTTTACATGACGTCACTCTAAGCGTAACACACGCTTAGAGTGACGCATCGGGGAGGGAATGGCCAGAAAAGGCGCAGCTTCCGAGAGAAGCTGTTGCTTTTTCAGCGGGGGAGAGGAATCCGTGATCGGGCACCATAGCCCGATACATTGATTCCCTGGCTACCGAATCCGCGGCCGGGAGTGCGCATGCACGCGCGCGATTGGCCGCGGGAGTGCGCGGTAGCGCGCATGGTTCCTGGACGTACTTTCTACGTCCAGGAACCAAAATAGGTTAACCACTTCAGCCTTCAGTCGTTTCACTTTATGCATCCAAGCAATTTTCACCTCCCATTCATTCACCTATAACTTTATCACTACTTATCACAATGAATTGATCTATATCTTGTTTTTCCCACCACCAATTAGCCTTTCTTTGGGTGGTAAATTTTGCTAAGAGCTACTTTACTGTAAATGCATTTTAACAGTAAGAATAAGAAAAAAACAGAAAAAATGCATTATTGCTTAGTTTTCGGCCCTTATAGTTTTAAAATAATACATGCCTCCATAATTAAAACCCACGTATTACATTTGCCTAATAGTCCCGAGTATTACACAGTTTAAATTATGTCCCTATCAAAATGTATGGCGACGATATTTTATTTGGAAATAAAAGTGCATTTTTTCCGTTTAACATCCATCACTATTTACAAGCTTATAATTAAAAAAGAAATTGAAATATTTCATCTTTACATGAATATTTAAAAAGTTTAGACCCTTAGGTATATATATATATATATATATATATATATATATATATATATATATATATATATATATATATATATATATATATATATATATATATATTTTAATTAAACATTTTATTTCTGTATTTTTGGGAGGGTGGGATGTAAATAGTAATTTTTTAATGTGAATATGTATTTTTTTTAACCTGTAGATGTAGTTTTAGTATTTGGCCACAAGGTGCCAACCATGAGTTTGTTTACATTACGTCATTCTAAGCGTAACATGTACGCTTAGAGGGACGTAGGGGGGACGTAAGAGGCATAAAGAGCAAGGCTTCTGAGAGAAGCCGTCGCTTTTCTGCTGGGGAAAGAGATAAATGTTCGGGCATCATGTCCCGATTCATTGATCTCTGGGCTAACGAACCACGGCCTGGGAGCGCACGTACGCGATCGGTCACGGGTGCGCACATGGCCTTTTGGACCTCTACGTCCAGAAGGCTTAAATGGTTAAAGT